>NC_087200.1:121930334-122002078 GCF_015104395.2 Macrobrachium nipponense | reverse complement strand
CAGAAATAAAAATACCTTATACATAATACATTTTCATACACATTTTAAACATAAAAGCATGAACATTTATAAATCGACACATCTATTGGTAAATACTTGTGCTACTTGATATTTTCGGCATAGAACAGCGTCAGAAGCATATATTTTACCCTAATACCTATGTAATAACTCTCCATAAAATCTGTTAACCCTTAAATGCCGACTGGACATATTTTATGTCGACATACAAAAGTTTTTTTAAAAATTCGCGGAAAAATACTTTTAGGCCTACCAGCCAAAAACTCTTGAATAACGCGCCTTGGGGGATGAAGGGAGTTCACAGATCAAGGTGTTGTTTTGTTTACAATCGTTACGCTGGTGCGCAAGCGCGAATTTCTTTCTTGCCGCACTAAAAAGTATCTGTGACACATCTCGGAAATTATTTTGTCACTTTTGACATAATTATTGTACCATTTTAAATTAGCCGTTACATGGAGTATTATATATGAAAATGTGTGCATTTTTATGTAGAATACAACAAAAAAATACTCATGATTGTAGCTTTTATCAGTTTTGAGATATTTTCATATAAATAACGATAAGTGCCAAAATTTCAACCTTCGGTCAACTTTGACTCTACCGAAATGGTCGAAAAACGCAATTGTAAGCTAAAACTCTTATATTTTAGTAATATTCAATCATTTACCTTAATTTTGCAACTAATTGGAAGTCTCTAGTACACTATTTCGATTTATGGTGAATTTATGAAAAAACTTTTTCCTTACGGCCGCGCGGTAACTCTTCCAGAAAAAATCATACATGCGATTGTGGTAATGTTTGCACCATTTTAAAATTAGCCATTACATAAAGTTTTATATATGGAAATGTGCACAATTTCATGCACAATACAACTAAAAACAACCCATGGTTGTAGCTTTTATCAATTTTGAAATATTTTCAGTTAAAAATGATAAGTGACAAATTTTCAACCTTCGGTCAACTTTGACTCTACCGAAATGGTCGAAAAACGCAATTGTAAGCTAAAACTCTATATTCTAGTAATATTCAATCATTTACCTTTCATTTTTGCAACAAATTGGAAGTCTCTAGCACAATATTTCGATTTATGGTGAATTTATGAAAAAAATAACATTTTCTTTACGTCCGCGCAGTAACTTCCGAAAAAATCATACGTGCAATTGTGGTAATGTTTGCACCATTTTAAATTAGCCGTTACATAAAGTTTTATGTATGAAAATGTGTGCAATTTCATGTAGAATACAACGAAAAATAATTGAAGGTTGTAGCTTTTCTCATTTTTGAAATATTTGCATATTAATCACAATAAATAGAAAAAAAACCTTGTTCGGTCAACTTTGACTCTACCGAAATGGTCAAAAGCGCAATTGTAAGCTAAAACTCTTACAGTCTAGTAATATTCAGTCATTTATCTTCATCTTGAAACAAATTCGAAGTCTCTAGCACAATATTTAGATTTATGGTGAATTTAAAAAAAAAACTTTCCTTTTCATATTAGGCATTTCATGGAGTTTTATATATGAAAATGTGCGAAATTTTATGTAGAATAAAACGAAAAATATTTGAAGGTTGTAGCTTTTCTTATTTCTGAAATAATTGCATATAAAAAAATATATATAAAAAATTCGACATTCGGTCAACTTTAACTCGTCAGATATGGTCGAAAACTGCAATTGTAAGCTAATACTCATACAGTAAAGTAATATTCAATCATTTTTCTTCATTTTGAAAGAAATTGGAAGTCTCTAGGACAATATTTAGATTTATTGTGAATTTTTGAAAAAAATATTTGTTTACATCCGCGCGTTATGAATTCATGCATTATTTTGTGATAATATTTTCTGTATGTTGCTTTTATAGTTTTACAATGTGTTATATACCAAAATGATTGCAATTTAGTGTACATTACAAGGAAAAAAAAGTAACTTGTTACCTTTAACGGTTTTGCGCACAGCGCGTTCAACTTACCTGTCAGATATATACTTAGCTATAGACTCCGTCGTCCCCGATAGAAATTCGAATTTCGCGGCACACGCTACAGGTAGGTCAGGTGATCTACCGCCCCGCCGCTGGGTGGCAGGAATAGGAACCATTCCCGTTTTCTAAGACAGATTTTCTCTATCGTTTGGAATGTAAACATACGTTTGTAGTTCCTCCTGATTTGGATTTTCGTTTTTCATCGCCATCAATCTTCTGGGCTATCTTTTGCAGGGAAGTACTGGGTCTTTGGTTCGGCATACGTTTATTAATTGTTTTAACGAATTTGGCTTCGAAAATTTCGAAGAATACATTACGTGTAACTACCGAAGTTTTCGGTAGACACTTACATAGTTTGCAAGAAGGGAAATATTAATTTTTGTACATGGAACTTACCCAGCAGATATATACTTAGCTATAGACTCCGTCGTCCCCGACAGAAATTCGAATTTCGCGGCACACGCTGCAGGTAGGTCAGGTGATCTACCGCCCCTGCCGCTGGGTGGCAGGAATAGGAACGATTACCGTTCTAGAACCAGATTTTCTCTGTCGCGGTAGTGTCAACATACGTTGTTGCTACCTCCTGACTTGATTTTCGTTTTTTCATCGCCATCGACCTTCTGGGCTGTCTTTTGCAGGGAAGTACTGGGTCTTTGGTTTGGCATACGCTTTTATTAACTTTTTAATGAATTTGGCTTCGAAATTTCGAAGAATATATTATGTGAAACTACCAAATTTTTCGGTAGACACTTATATTTTGCAATAAGGGAAATATTGATTTTTTTTGTTTTTTTTTTTTTCACTAATACGTGTATAAGGTGTTAGAACTTGATGAAGGAAATATAAGATCTAACTTCCTACTTTAGGAAGTCAGAAAGCATATAACTAGATACGCTTCCTTTAGAAGCTTTAAGAGCTCTCGTACTAACGAGCAGTTAGAGTATTGACAATTCTAGTAGTTGTTGCATCCTCATCACTTCTTACTCCACAGAATCTACAAATTCATATGTGCAAATTGAAGATAAATGGATGGAGCTCAAAAGGCGAGCTCTAAAAAGGTAAGAAGTGAATATAGTGTTCCAGTGCAGTGGAGGGTGCGTCTGATCGGCTCCGTAGCGCTTCCAGGCCTAGACCTCTTCCAAACTCCCAGACCCAGTGGAGGAGGAAAGTCGACAGCCGCAGGAAGGTTAGGAGAACCCCCACCGGTCAGGCGTCCCCTCGGCAGGTTCTGTAGAACGTCCCAGACTGCCAAGGATAGCCATTGATAAGGCATCCTTAAAAAAGTGCGTCTTTCATCTTACATCCGAAAAGACGAAGAATGTATGTTGAGCGATGATCTAGGGCGTTCTCTGAACTAAGAGAAACACTGGAGCAAGAGCCAGCCGCTGCAGGAAGCCGCGTTACAGCAAGCTAGCGTGAGCTACGTTCTATAGCCAGCAGCGAGGCGCGTTCAGCTAACAGACTAGCGCGAGCCGCGTTCCTACAACCAAACGCGAGCCGCGTTCTAGAAAATTTTTCTTGGCGCAAGGCACCTTCAAAGAGACGAAGCGCCAGCCTGGCGCAAATTGCGCCAGAAAAAAACAGACGGCTAGAGCAAGGAGCCTTACAGTAGAGTGGCAATCAGAACGATCCTTCCATTGAACGTTCCGGGCAAGAGGCTCTTTCTAAAAGGGGTCTAGTAGGCGCTCGGAACTGTCAGGGCGCACGGGACCTTCCACGCAAGCGGAACGTTCCAGGAGCGAGTCTCCTTTCTAGCGTGCGGAACATTCCAGGCGCGCGGAACATTCCAGGCGCTAGGTGCAAGGATCCAGGCGCCAGAATATCCTTTCTCTATCTGCCTCGGCAGGGAAAGAAGGTAGTAGAGTATCTGCGTATGAGAATACGATACGGCAAATCATAAGCACATACCGTAGTTTCTTCTTTGCTGAGCAACTCAGTTACCAGTATCCTTCCAGGAATTTCCTAGGAAGGACTACGCTTAAAGGGATTGTTAAGACAACTACCTACTTAGCTTCTAGATTTATCGAAGTCTTGTTTCGCTTAGATATGCATTATAAGAACTTCCTGAAGTTCGATAATAATTTTATAAGATTCCTTTATTAAATGGAGTAGCTGGCAACTCTGGAAGAGTAAGGCCAGTCGGCTAACGAGACTGCTATCGCTTAGACAGTTAGACACCAACGCAGTATCATGTAGGTGTCGGTCATGAGTGGTCGGTAACATGTCTCTCTCCTGCGGGATGGAATGAATAACCGTGTCTCTCCCCTACAATCGTGGTTTTAGCCTCGGATTGAGGGGATAGTTAAGCAAACATAAATAATATATTGTCTGCCTTTTGCTAAGAAGCTTTCAATAAGAAAGATATTACAACATTTCAATGCTGTTTACCGTCAGGTAACATTTTTAAAGGATTCTAACGCAGCGGAACTCTATATTTGTTATAATGCTCTCATGCTTACGAAAGCATGGCTTATTAGAGTACATGCTTAGTGAGAAGATGAATGTAGTAGAGAATTCACTTTAAGACTACGGTATGGTCAAGTCTTATGCACATACCGAGGTTAACTACAGAATTCCTAGTATCCTTACAAAGGTTTCCTAGATTAATGCTGTTTACCACAATGTGACAGTATTATAAAGGATTCTAATACGGCAGCGCGCGATATATAGAATTCTCTCATCCTTTCGAGAAACGCACACAACCTTTTTAAATTCGGATATTGCTCAAGAGAAGTTGGGTGAGTCGGATGGGAAACATTCTCTTAGTGGCAGAAGTTGTTTCCCTGAATGGACTATACTACGTATATAAAAGTTTTTTCCCACTAAGAACGGAATTAACATGTGAAGGATGTCGGGTACCATAAAGGCATAGATGTTATGGCACATAACCTAAAAAGAACTAGAAGGAAGCGCCAGCCTGGCGCAGCGCCTGCCGCGCCAGAAGCACCATCCAAGATATTTTCTCGTTTTAGCGAGTTATTAACCTAAGAGTCCAGTAGCCTCTCGGACAGCAGGCTCGGTAACGGCAAGATTCGTTCCTGATTTCGTTACCCATTTAATCGAAAAGGGGTCGCTTACAAGGAATGATGAAATGATTTATTTTAATCACATAGGCCAATTCCACAACACTCTCATATCGCAAAGAGCATCGAGAATCTCTTTTTTCGCCCCTGTTCGCGTTAACAAAAGAGAACCTATTTGGGAACAGACACGGAACGTAACGATCCTTAAGAGGTTCGATGCAAGATTTTGCATGTCCGTGAGAACCTTCTCGATCGAAGATAACTGTTAACGTATGTCTAACATTTATTGAAAAGAGTTGTGAGAACCTGCGGAAAGTCGTCTTCATAGATCTCTTTGTAAGGTAGAAGACGAACAGGCTTCCTTTAGACTGCTTCTTTTTCCTCGAACCAAGAGAGGTAGCAATATAAGACATCTTTAAATTTAAAGAAGGGGAATAAACTTTAGCCTTTTTTCCCCTAGTTATAAATTCTTAACAGATATTAAGATAATTGGGCGTCAAAGGAAGAGAGGATGTATGCCTCATTTTGGCCTTAGAGAGGTTGGATTCACAGAAGTCACGTTCTTCTCACAGCATGTTTCGTAAGGCTTTTCCAAGAGTATCTGGATATTCTATCAGAATCTATTATAAATAGACCTATAAAACCTCTCCACTCTGAGTCAGTCCGCGTGCGACTGACCAGAAGTGGACCCTTGAATAGAAGGTTTTTTCAGGTAAATGACAATAGTCATGGCTAAGACATAGAATTGCTGCAGATCGTGCTAGATGGAATGAGGAAACTGTCCTCTTCCGATACCTCTGTGAACCACATAGCGAGGTTTTTTCTTCACTTTCAGAGGGAAGAATCACCTATGTATATATCTGCTATCAAAGAACGCAGTAAAAGGCCATACTCTGTCTCTACAAAGGGAATTTGAGATAACAGAGGATTAAGATCTTTGGGATCTTATACGATACCGCAATACGACAAGAGTAGGATATCATGTCTTCGAATGATTTGGGATTTTTTTTTTGTGGCCACAGATTCCGTGTTCCGACAAATGGAACTGCTCCTCATCAAACTTCTTTGAGGAAGTTTATGAAGGAATTCTTTGTTTCTCTTAGCCCTAAACGACCAAGAAGACAAGGGAATTTTTTGTGCATTGGAATCTCGCATCAGATTCAATGGAGACTCGGCAATGGGTTCTTGCCAGCATAGTATGTCTGGCAAAAGAAGTAAATCCCTCTATTCCTGACGCAACGCTTTCAGATAGAAGTTTAGTTGCCCAGGCAGGGTACTTACATTTTCATCTACAGAAGAAGAGATGGTTTAAACGTTTGCCTACAGAGTCTTCGGGGTGCGATGAGGGCTCAAAATGTGCACCCAGAAGGTATTCAGAAGGATACAATAAGAGCTAGAAATCAGGGTTCCGCCCAATTTCAGCTCAGAGTCTCCTTCGACTTCCAGACTCCTTCCCTTCCTTTCGGGCAAGGATAGGGAAGATTCTGCAACGAGGAACCTCATCAACATGTAAGAAGAGATCTCGTTAGCAAAAGAAGTGTTCACGAAGGATCCTCCTCGGAGGAAGACTCTTCTCTCTCGTATTGTTAGATATCCTGTCGTCTACTGGGCGTAGCTGACTAAAATCACCTCCCCTTGCCAGGGGCCAAAAGCTCAAAGGGGAAGAATTTCTTCCACCCTTCTCCAGTCTCCTGATAAACTATGTGGTTGTTCAGGACTCTCGGACAATGTAGCGCCAGCCAAGCGCCAAATGCCAATACAGGCGAAAAACGCCAGAGGCGGACAGTTCCAAGGAACTCTGTCATGGTCTTGATACTGAGAAGGAGCGGGCCTCCAACCTGGCGCAAATGCGGCGAACAAATCGGACAGATATAAGAGTGTCCGATGTGGACATTGCCAGACAGCCTAGAGACTCTTCCAAGCTCGAAGCTCCAGCAAGTGTGGAGGAGCCAAGCCAGGCGCGAGGCGCCAGCCAGGCGCGAGGCGCCAGCCAGGCTCTGGAGCCAGCCAGTCTCTAGGAGCCAGCCAGGCTCTAGGAGCCAGCCAGGCTCTAGAAGCCAGCCAGGCGCCATCCAGGTGCCAGGCTCCTTCAGGGCTAGGCTCCAGTCAGGATTGAGGATCCATCCAGACGCAAGGCTCCTTCCAGTAAAGAGAAACCTAAAGCTCTGTCATGTAAGAGGGCTAGTCCCCATTGATATGATACAGGTAAAGGCTCTGCCATGTAAGTGGGTCAGCCCCCATTGGCACGATCCGAGAAGGCTCTGTCGTGTAAGCGGGCTAGCCCCCATTGACATGATCCAGAAGGGTTTGTCAGTCATAGGTCCCTACCTCGCTGAAACTCTTGAGGCATGCAGACTCATAGACAGTAATCATGAAGTCTTCTGCCAGGCTCCAGGTGCCTTCCAGGCGCAAGGCACCAGCCAGACGCAAGGCTCCAGCCAGGCGCGAGGCGCTAGCCAGGAAGGAGGAGCCAATCAGGCACCAGCCAGGCGCAAGGCGCCATCTAGGCGCGAGGCTCCAGCCAGGCTCTAGGCGCCATTCAGGCGCAAGGCTCCAGCCCAGGCGCGAGGCGCTAGACAGGCGCTAGGCGCCTGCCAGGCACGAAGCGCTAGCCAGGCTCCAGGCTTCACCCAGAAGAGATCTATATCAAAGAACGCCCTGGCCTTCTTTGAGACATTGTGATCTCCTAAGCACTTGATAAGTGCATTGATGATTCCTTCAAACAGCTGAGAATTAAAAGTGCATGAAGTGCGAGCTTTTCCGAATTCTTGTTCTTTCCACCCTAACAATATGTCATAAGGACATATTAGCTGTCACATACGGGAGATGCAACTCTGTGTTGACTTCCCATTATCCGAAGGATGTCAAGATAACCTTCGAGGGATCCTTCTCTCTTGGTTGATACGTGTCTGCGGATACATTGCTGGGATAGGGAAGCAGATACTGGATCCTTTAACTAGTGAGTTAAATTTTATTTAACGTCGTGTTTTTTCTTTGGGTTGTTTGAAAGGAGTTTGTAGATAACTCTTTTCAACTTAAGCACTAACCCTCGTGTTAGGATCAGGTGATCGGGATCGGTGTTGTGCTCCTTAATTATGCCACTAGGCATAGGCATATTGTCATGTAAGAGGCTCTGTCGAGTAAATGGATAAGACCCCATCGACAGACCCACAAGAACTCTTAGCCATAGGTCACATCCTCGCTGAGGCTCTTGAGGCGAAGCAGATTCCTAGGCATTAGCCATGGAGTCTTCCGCCTGATCAAGTAGGAACCAAGGTTTTATTTATTTATTACCTACAACGTATGTTGTTTACCTGTCTATTCAGTAAATAGTTGTCTCTTTCCCACCACCAAGGGTGTCAATCAGCTAAGTATATATCTGCTGGGTAAGTTCCATGTACAAAAATGATATTGTTAAGATACAATAAAGTTTGTACATACTTACTGGCAGATATATACGATTGATGGCCCCACCCAAACTCCCCTCAGAGGAGACAGGTGGAAGAGAAAATCTGGTTCTAGAACGGTAATCGTTCCTATTCCTGCCACCCAGCGGCAGGGGCAGTAGATCACCTGACCTACCTGCAGCGTGTGCCGCAAAATTCGAATTTTCTGTGGGGGGGGGGCGGGGACGACGGAGTCTATAGCTAAGTATATATCTGCCAGGTAAGTATGTACAAAACTTTATTGTATCTTAACAATATCATATTTATTCATTAATGGGTAATGAAAGTTAAAATTGATTGAGGCTAACTTCCTTATCGAGGAAGTCAGAAAAACATAGAAATAGTTACGCTTCCTTTAGAAGTTTTATAGCTCTCGTACTAACGAGCAGTTAGAGCATTAACAGTACTAGTAGTGTTGTATCCTCATCACTTCTTACTTTACAGAACTACAAATTCATATTGCAATTTGAAGATAAAGGAATATAGCTCCAAAAGCAAGCTATTAGAAGGTAAGAAGTGAATTAGTGTTTCCCCATTGCAATGGAGGGTGCGTCTGATCGGCTTCATCACGCTCCCAGGCCTAGACCTCTTCCAAGCTCACAGGCCCAGAGGAGAAGGAATGTCGAAAGCCTTACGGAGGTTATGGAGAATCCCCACCGATCAGGCGTCCCCTCGGCAGTATCTGTAGAACGTCCCAGACTGCCAGGGATAGCCATTGGAAAGGCATCCTAAACAGTGTTTCCCCCTTACGGTTAAACCTCCTTACCCTCGGCGGATGAGGAGAAGGAAGATTCATCAACGAAGATTCTTATGAATTACAAAATAATCTCGTTTATGTTATGAATAAAGAAAGAGGAAAATTGGATGGTTATAGTATCATTACTAAAGCATAGCTTCATCTAGGCACCAGGTGCAAGTCAAGTGCCAGGTGCCTGCTTAGACGTCTACCATGATGAAAGATCCTCCCAAAAGCGCATGAAGGAATGCCATGGGGAAGGCACATAGCCAAAGGCCATACCACGTTGAATACCGCTTCTCTTCCGATCAACGAAGTTCAGTAACGTGGGGTCTGGTCAGTACGTGGATAGGTGCCGCAGGATAGAGCAGTGACGTTACAGTCTCTCAATGATAGAATTCCTTCGCCTTTACAGTAAGTGAGGTCTAAGGAACAATAACCTATGAAAGGGATTAATCTCCTTCTGATCTTCTCGAATTGGAAGAAGTTTAGAAGACGAGGCTCCAATGAGGAAATACTTTCGAATTATAAAATTCTTACAGCATCCAGGATTTCTAGCTTCTTTGTGTTGGAAGATGGAAATTAAACAGGGTATCCTCTTGAGATTTGTCACGGGATCAGTTTTTCCTGACGGGGGCGCTAAATGTTGCACAGGCGGCTGTCGCCCGTGTCAGGATGTGTCTGAATCTGTGGGAAGTTTCTCTGGAAGAGAACCCAAGAACATACTTCTCGTGAAAGAGACTCTAGTGGTCGCATAAGCGACTTCGTCTCTATCACATTGGTTTGATTTGGAGTTTTTTTTTTTTTTTTTGTGGGATCAGCCTTCACCTGCCAGGTACTCAAGATGTCGCACAGGCGAACGTAACCCTTGTCAGGATGAAGCTGGTTCTACTTTAAACCCTTTACCTTATGAAGAGAGGCGCTCTCCTCGGGTAACTCACTCTTTTCCCAACATTATGGGACAAGAGATGGAAGATATCAGACTAGGAAGTCAATGAGGGTGCAGGTCTTTCAGCTTACAAGACCTTAGCAACCCTTTTATTGCAAGAATTCGGAGAGTCTCTTGAGTTCTGCCACCCCTCCTTCTCCTAGTTCGTTACTTTTAAGAGGATTATAAGTCATCCTCTTCTGTATATATGCAGCAAACCGATTTTCAGGATGAGAACTTTGCAATTGTTTGGAATTGGACAAGACTTGTATGAGCTCGCATTATTTGATTAGAGGCTTTTTCAAGTAATAGAAGCATAGATTACAGCATTATGTCCATGGATAGGAAGCTTGAATGATTCTCTTCGATCCTTATTTCTCATTAGGATCTCCTTCGTCTAGTACCAATTCGTTTTATTGACGAAAAGAACGAAGTTAGGAGATTTTACATTCTCTCTCGGCCTCGGTGAGGAAAGAATGTAGTAGAGAATTCACCTTAAGACTACGGTATGATCATGTCATATACATATACCGAAGTTGACTCTATGGTTGACAACTGAATTCCTAGTATCCTTACAAAAGTTTTCCTAGTTTAATTCTGTTTACCGCAATGTAAGAGAATTATAGAGGATTCTTTATGGCAGAAGTTATCTCAGGCTTTCGGGAAGCATATGTAGAAAGCATAATCGTATTAAAGAACGAAGATTGCTCAGGATAAGTTCGATAAGTCTGTTGGGAATCATTTTCTTCGTGGCAGAAGTTGTTTCCCTGATCTCAGCCTTTAGAGAAGCATGTTTAGAAAGCATAATCGTATTAAAGAACGAAGGTTGCTCAGGATAAGTTTGATAAGTCTTTTGGGAATCATTCTCTTTGTGACAGAAATTGTTTCCCTGAATGGACTATATATTGTCCATAAAAGTTTTTCCTACTGAGAACGGAATAAACATAGAAGGCTCAATGCGCCAGAAGAGCCAGAAAAGCCAGCCTGGCGCAATGCGCCAGAAGCGCCAGCCTGGCGCCACCCTGGCTCAATGCGCCAGAAGCGCCAGCCTGGCGCAAATGCGCCAGAAGCGCCAGCCTGGCGCAATGCGCCAGAAGCGCCACCCTGGCGCAATTGGCGCTAGAAGCGCCATCCAAGATAGTTTTTCGTTTTAGCGAGTTATTAACCTTAGAGTTCACTAGCCTCTTCGACAGAGGCGTAGTAACAGCAAGTTTCGTTCCTGATTTTGTTCCCCTTCTAATCGAAAATGGGTTCGATCCCAAGGAACTATGAAATTATTTATTTTAAGCATTAAGGCCAATGCCACAGCTCTCTCATATCAAAAAGAGAATCAAGAATCTCTTTTTTCGCCCGGGTTCACGTTTACAAAAGAGAACCTGTTCGGAAATCAGACACGGAACGTAACGATTCTTAAGAGATTCACTGCAATATGTTGCACGTCCGTGAGAAACTTCTCGATAGACGATAATAATTGTGAAATTATGTCTAGCATCTATTGGAGAGAGTTGTAAAAAACCTGAGAGAAGTCTTCTTCATAATCGCTTCGCAAGGTGGAAGACGACCAGGCATCCTATAGATTACTTCATTATTCTTGACCCAAGAGATGTAGCAATTTACGCCATCTTTAGTTTTAAGAAAGGGGAATAAACTTTAGTTTTTTTCCCCTAAATATAAATTCTTAACAGATGTTAAGATAAAGGGCGTCAAAGGAAGAAAGGATGATACTTTATGCTTCATTTTTGTCTTTAGATATATTGGATTCACAGAGATCATAACGTTCTTCTCACAGCATGTTTCATAAGAAATTTCCCAAAGATTCTGTAGGTTCTATTAGAATCCAGTATATAGACCTGTAAAACCTCTCCATTCTGAGTCGGTCTGCGTGCAGACTGACCAGAAGTAGACATGGTAAAAGGATTTTTTCAAGGTAAAAGGCAAGGTCATGGTAAAGACATAGACTTGCTGCAGATCTTGCTGGTGGGAATAGGGAAGCTGTCCTCTTCCTATACCTCTGTGAACCACATACGGGGTGTTTTCTTCCCTTTCAGAGGGAAGAATCACCTTTGTCTATATCTTTTATCAACAACGCAGTATAAGGTTATATTCGGTCTCTGCAAGGAGAATTAGATATAGCAGAGAATTAAGATCTTCGGGATCTTATACGATACCTCTATACGATAAGAGTAGGATATCATGCACTGAGTATGGGATTCTTTTTGTTTGGAGTCCTCAGATTCCGTGTTATGACAAGATGGAACTGCTCCTCATAAAACTTCTTTCAGAAATTTTATGAGGGAATTCCTCGTTTCTCTCGGTCCTATACGACCAAGAAGAAAAGGGAATTTTTTGTGCATTGGAATCTCGCATCAGATTCTATGGGAACTCGGCAATGGGTTCTTGCCAGCATAATATGTCTGGCAAAAGAACTAAAACCCTCTGTTCCTCACTCAATGCTCCAGATAGAGTTTCGTTGTTCAGACAGGGTCCTTACGTTTTCATCTACAGAAGAAGAAATGGTGGAAACGTTTGCCTACAGAGTTTTTGGAATGTGATGAGGGCTCAAAATGCTGCCCAGTTAGTATTTAGAGGGATATATATAAAGAGTTAAGAAATCAGGGGTCCGCCCATTTTCTACTCTGAGTCTCCTTCGACTTCCAGGCTCCTTCCCTTCCTTCGGGCAAGGATAGGGAAGATTCTACAACGAGAAACCTTATCAACATGTAAGAAGAGATCTCGGTAGCAACAGAAGTAATCACGAAGGATCCTTTTCGGAATAAGACTGTTATCTCTCTGTACTGTTAGATTTCATATCAATTATGGATGTAGTTGACTACTTCTCCTCCCCTTGCTGGAGAGACCGAGAGCTCAAAGTGGAAGAAGGTCTTCCACCCTTCTCAAAGTCTCCTGATAAACTATTGTGGTTGTTCAGGACTTTCGGTCAATGTAGCGCCAACTAGGCGCTAAATGCCATAACAGGCGTAAAAAACGCCAGAGGCAGACAGTCCCAAGAATCACTGTCATTGTCTGGTGAGGAGAAAGAGTGGGCCTCCAACCTGGCTTAGATTTGCTAGAGGCGAACAAATCGGACAGATAAAGAGAGTTCGATGGGGACATCAACAGACATCTTCGAGACTCTAACAAGCTCGAAGCTCTAGCAAGTGGGGAGGAACCGGCCAGGCTCCAGAGGCGAGGCTCCAGGCAGGCGCAAGGCGCCAGCCAAGAGCGAGGCGCCAGGCAGGCGCAAGGAGCCAGCCAGGCGCCAGGCACCAGACAAGCGCGAGGCGCCAGCCAGGCGCGAGACGCCAGCCAGGCGCGAGGAGCCAACCAGGCAAGCGCGAGGCGCCAGCCAGGTTCTAGGCTTCATCCAGAAGAGATCCATTTCTAAGAAAGCCCTGGTCTTCTTTGAAACTATGTGATCACTAAAACACTTCATGAGTATCTTGATGATTCCTTCAAACAGCTGAGAATTAAAAGCGAATGAAGTGCGAGCTTTTATGAATTCTTGTTCTTTCCATAACAATATGTCATTAAGTACATATTAGCTGTCATTTACGGGCGATGCAACTCTGGGTTGACCTCCCATTATACGAAGGATGTCAAGTTGACCTACGAGAGATACGTCTCTCTGGGTTATACGTGTCTACGGATAAGTTGCTGGGATAGGGAGTCGACACTGATCCTTAACTAGTGAGTTAAATCTTAATTTAGTTAAATCTTAATTTTTTATTATTTGGGTTGTTTGAAAGGAGTTTGGGGATAACTCTTTTTCAAGTTAAGCACGAACCCTCGTGTGAGGATCAGGTGATCGGGATCGGTATTGTGCTCCTTAATTATGCCACTAGGCATAGGTGTTTTGTCATGTAAGTGGATAGGACCCCTTTGACAAATAACCATTAGATTCTGTCAAGTAAGTGGATAAGACCCCATTGACAGATCTACAAGAACTCTAAGCCATAGGTCACACATCCTCGCTGAGGCTCTTGAGACGAAGCAGAGTCCTAGCAATAGCTAGGAGGTCAACCCTTCGTCTAAACACATAGGAACCAAGGTTTTATTTATTTATTACCTACAACGTATGTTGTTTCCTGTCTATTCACTAAATTAGCTGTCTCTTACCCTCCGCCAAAGGTGCCAATCAGCTAAGTATATATCTGACAGGTAAGTTGAATGCATAAAAATGTTATTGTCATGATACAATAAAGTTTTATGCATACTTACCTGGCAGATATATACTTAGCTATAGACTCCGTCGTCCCCGATAGAAATTCGAATTTCGCGGCACACGCTACAGGTAGGTCAGGTGATCTACCGCCCCGCCGCTGGGTGGCGGGAATAGGAACCATTCCCGTTTTCTAAGACAGATTTTCTCTTCCACCTGTCTCCTGAGGGGAGGCTGGGTGGGCCATTAATCGTATATATCTGCCAGGTAAGTATGCATAAAACTTTATTGTATCATGACAATAACATGATAATGATAATTTTTTTCATTTCTGATGGTTGCATACTAAACTTCAGCCAATGACAAAAAAAGGAGCCAAAAATGAACTTTTAATCTTGAAAACTAAGCGAGCTGTGATTTTTTGAAAAAAATATTTTTTCTGCTTCCGCGCTCACTCCGAAACACCTCCGGCACACGGGAGAAAATTTTTTTTTACCGCTTCGGCGTTTAAGGGTTAACATAATTTGCATAACCTTTATGGTCTGAATGGCATTTCTACAAATGTATGAACTCGTTAGACAACAGCGCTAGCGGCGCTGTTAACTGAAAATTGTGCCGTAAAAATACTTTAAAATGCCTTATTTTTTTAATGAATAATTTTGACGACAGTGAAGAAATTCTTGGAAGAGAAGCGCCTCCCTTTGAAATGTCTGCTGTTGTTGGACAATGGCCCTGCTCACCCTCCTGGCTTGAGGAAAATATCCTAGCGGAGTATTCTTTCATCAAGGTTCTTGTTCTTCCGCCTAACACCACCCCTCTCCTCCAGCCAATGGACCAGCAAGTGATATCGAACTTCAAGAAGCTGTATACGAAACATCTTTTCAAGAGATGTTTCGACATCACTGATACCACAAACCTTACCTTGTGTGAATTTTGGAAGGAGCATTTCTACATTGTCATGTGCAATCAACTCATAGATTAAGCTTGGCAGGAGGTTTCGAGAGGAACCTTGAATTCTTCGTGGAGGAAACTCTGGCCTGATGCCGTATCTGCCCGAGACTTCAAGGGATTCAACGTGGGCGAAGCTGCTGCTGCAGATTCAGAAACAGTTGACGATCCTGAAACAGTTTCGCAACCAGATCTTGACGAGATTGTTGCACTCGGCAAGTCCATGGGGCTGGTTGTCGACAAGGACGACATCAGTGACCTTCTCGAGGAGCACCAAGAGGAGCTTACGACGGATGACCTGAAGGAGTTAGAGGCCATGCAACATAACGTCGTTCAAGAAGAGTTCTCTAGCAGCGGTGAGGAGGAGGACGACGACCCTATGACAACGGCAGAAATTAAAGATGCTCTCGCTGCTTTTCATAAGGTGCAATCATTTGTAGAAAAGAGACACCCCGAAAAGGCTTGCACAGGTTGTATGCTTGTGCAGTTCGATGACGTTTGCCTGAGTCGTTTCAGGCAGAAGCAAATTTCCTTGGATAGTTATTTTTTAAAGAGGTCTTTAGTAGGAGTAAGCAAACAGGAAGATCCAAGTGATACTACCAAAAAAATAGAAAGTTGAAAGTGGTGAAGAAATTGAAATTTTGTTTAAAAAAGAAAAAATGTAAAGTATGAAAAAGTAAAAAAAAAATGTAAAAATAAAAAATAGGAAAAAATTTAATTTTAAGTTTTTTGTAAAGTTAAGTGTTAATGTTTTGTGCCATTTGTTAATGTATTGTGTAAAGTTTAGTATTAAAGTTTCCTGACATTTTTTAATGTGTTTCGTAAAGTTGAAGTGTTCAAGTTTTCTGCCATTTGTCCTCCTCCTCTGTCACCACATTTTATTACCTACGTATGTATGTACATAGTATTTCTTGTATACCATGTACACTAATACACTTTATTTACAGGTATATAGTACATATCAGTAGTATATGTAGTTTAAGTTAGGTATTGAATGGTCCAAATTATTGTATTTCATTGTTTATTGGTCAATTTAGCTTTATTATAAAATTTACTGGGGTGTTTTTGTAGGGCTCGGAAAGAATTAGGCAATTTACATGTAAGGGGTTCAGGATACGAAAAACTCAGGTTACGAAGGCCGCCTTGGAACGGATTAATTTCGTTTCTTGAGGTACCACTGTATATGTATTATTGTCACATGGTATTATAAATTATGAACAGAGTGATCATGTGCCATTTGTATTCTGGTTTTGATTATATTCTTAAAATTATCAGCTGATTGTTTTACCAACATCATTACTGTCTAGTTGCTAAATTAAACCTAATTCAGGCAGACACTTCTTTCGTAGGTAGAGTGGGCACCTCTCTCTCCCCTCTCTGTTGCCACCGGTAGGGGGATGCCTGGTGGGCCATTGGGCCAAATGGTAGTTTCATGGAGCAGAGAAGTGGGTAGTAGATGTCCTTCGGGTAGAGTATTTACTATCCTTCAATTTCTCTCCCTCTCTCTTGGACAGACCTCATCTCAATCTGACCTATGCTTACAGCTCTCTGAAGTCAGGAGGAAGTGTTGATGATGCTGGACAAATTTTTCTGGTTCTGAAGGCTACAGTCAACTGGAAACCAGTGAACGACCTTTCCACACTGATTCACTCTGTAAGGAAGACAAGGTTCAAGATGGAGATGCTCCGGACAGTTTTGGTAGTGATGAGAGACAACAACTCGCTGTCAATAGAGTTGAAAGATACTTATTTTCAAATTCCAATCCACCCTTCATCGAGGAAGTTCCTTCGCTTCAGTCTGGGAGAGCAAGTCTTCCAGTTCAGGGTCCTTTGCTGTGGATTGACTAAGGCCCATCAGGTGTTCACAAGGGTCCATGCATTAGTCCTGACATGGGCTCATGCTCAAGGGAATTGTCTGTTGAGACACCTTAATGACTGGCTGGTCTTGGCAAGCTCCAGGGAGAAACTACTTCAAGACAGATTGCCTTCTTCAGTTTTGTCGGGAGCTAGGCATTGTAGTAAACCTGGAGAAGTCCGATCTAGTTCCTAGCCAGAGAGCTCTCTATCTGGGTATAGATACAGTTGGCCCGCAGTTAGTGTCACAATCACTTAGCGTCGAATCGGTTTTACGGCTGTCGTCAAAAATATTCATGAAAAAAATAAGGTATTTAACGTATTTGGTACAAGTTTCGGTTAACAGCTGCAAGTGCCATTGTCTGACTAGTACATATATTTGTAGCAATAATGTTCAGACCATAAAGGTTATGCAAATGATATGAAGAATTTTTATTGAGAGTTATTAAATAGGTATTAGGTTAAACTATATGCTCATGACGCTGTTCTATGCCGCCGCCTGCCCCTCTTCCGAAAATATAGTTTAAAGTGCAAATTTAATGATCGATGTGTCAATGTACGTTCATGCTTTTGTGTTTAAAATGTCTACGAAAATGTATTATGTTGCAAGGACAATGCTTTTATCTATTTTTTATTGTATCCAATCATCCAGCCGCGTTGTTCCTTTTACCATTTTATAGAGCGGCAGTCCAGAAACATCCATCCGACATCGCGCAGTCCAGAAACATCCATCCGACATCGCGGCCTCCTTTGCTTCACCCAGGGAACACCAGAAATCTTCTCAACCCGCCGAACCTGCGAGCCTCCTCGATTCTTCCCCCGGTGCCATTGCCGCACCTGCAAGTCCCCAGGCAATCTCCCGATGCGCCGCTGCTGCACTCAGGGTCCTGCTTTACCCACCCAACATCGCTGCCGCATATGTGGGCCTGCTCGGCCCCCTTGACGTCACTGCCATCGCTCTTGGGGCTTGCTCGGCCTGCCTGGTGTCACTGCCACACCTGTGGACCTGCTCACCCTGCTGATGCCATCGCCTTTAGTCCTCCTCGGCCCACCGACACCACTGCCACACCTGTAGGCCTCCCTTGCCTGCTGACACTGCTACTTGTGAGTTTCCTCGACCTGCTGATGCCGCTGCTCACCTGTGGTTCCACTCTGGCCGCGGGACACTGCTGCTTCGCTGGGGACTTCCTCAGCCCAACCTACGCCGCTGCCGCACTTGGGGGTCCCAATGGCCCGTCCCATGCTGCCACCACACACACAATGCGGCTCTCTCCACAGTCTTGGTCGCCCCAGCCAACATTAGAACCCCTCCAGGCAACCGCCAGGGGAGGGATCCTGTCAGCCAGCAGCACCGAAGGACTCAACACTCGATGATGCCCCACAACAAGTGTCTCAAGGACACGGGGTCGGCTCCTGCCTCCAAGATATTTTTCATCCAATAATTATTCCATAATCATTGTCTTGGTGGGGAATATTTGTAAGGACAAGACTTTTATCTAATTTTTATTGTATCCAATCATTCAGTCATGTTGTTCCTTTTACCATTCTATAGAGCATTCCGCAGCCTTTCCACCGATGTATAACACATGTAATTTCATTATTTGTACGCCTTATTATCTTTAAGTGAATGTCTGTAAGAAAACACAAATCTACTGTCTCAGAGTCATTTCTGCTCTCGATGCAAGTCTGTACTACTTATCCATCCACACCTGTCTATGTCAACCCAGTTCGTCTGTAAATAAATTGTCAGTACCCAGCTACCTGTCTTAATCTCTGGTACTCACAACTGTTGACCTCCTGGAGTTGGTGACACAGTGGTTTAGTCCCACAGACTAATTACAGCCGCTCACCTTCAGAGAACCTTTAGCGGACTCAATACATCACCACAGTTCAAGTCTCTGAAAACTCCATTTCAAGGACGACACCAACGCCATTGACAGACTAATCATGGCTCAGCTTCCCAGCGTGGTTTGGCGTTTTTATTTCAAGGACGGGTAGCTGAGTGCTGGTCAGCTAACACAAAATTCATGCAGCAGTCCAGAAACATCCATCCGATGTCGTGGCCTCCTTTGCCTCACCCGGGGGACGCCAGATATCTTCTCGACCCGCCGAACCTGCGGGCCTCCTCAGTTCTTCTCTTGGCACCATTGCCACACTTGCGAGTCCCCAGGCAACCTTCCGACACCGCTGCTGCACCCAGGGTCCTGCTTTACCCACCCAACATTGCTGTCGCACATGTGGGCCTGCTCGGCCCCATTGATGTCGCTGCCTGTGGCCTCTTCAAACCCCCGACTCTGCTGTCACTCTTGGGGCTCACTCAGCCTGTCTGACATCGCTGCCACACCTGTGGACCTGCTCGCCCTTCTGACGCCGTCGCCTGTAGTCTTCCTCGGCCCACCAACACCACTGCCACACCTGTAGGCCTCATCTGCCTCACGACGCCGCTACCTGTGGGTTTCCTCGACATGCTGACGCCGCTGCTCACCTGTGGTTCCACTCTGCCCGTGGGACACTGCTGCCACGCTGGGGACTTCCTTAGCCCAACCTACGCCACTGCCACACCTGGGGTCCCCACGGCCCGTCCCATGCCGCCACCACCACACACAATGCAGCTCTTTCCACAGTCTTGGTCGCCCCAGTTGAGAGTAGAACTCCCCAGGCAACCGCCAGGGGAGGCATCTTGTCAGCCAGCAGCACCGAAGGACTGGACACTCAATGACACCCCACAAGTGTCACAATGACACGGGGTCGCTTCCTGCCTCCAAGATATTTTTCATCCAATATTATTCCATAATCATTGTCTTGGTGGGGAATATTTGGAAGGACAACGCTTTTATCTATTTTTTATTGTATCCAATCATCCAGCCGCGTTGTTCCTTTTACCATTCTATAGTGTTCCACGGTCTTTCCGCCAATGTATAACACATGTTATTTCATTATATGTACGCCTTATTATCTTTAAGTGTATGTCTGTAAGAAAACACAAATCTACTGTCTCAGAGTCATTTCTGCTCTCGGTGCGAGTCTGTACTACTTATCCGTCCGCACCTGTCAATGTCAACCAAGTTCGTCTGTAAATAAATCATCAGTACCCAGCTACCTGTCTTAATCTCTGGTCCTCACAATGTATAGGGTATATTTATTTCTGTTCATAAATATGATACAAAGACAGCTTTTGAAACTGCCCTCTACGTTATCAAAGAGGATGTTTTTTCATGTTCGTTCTTTCCACTGCCGCCTGCCGCTCTTCTGAAAATATAGTTCAAAAAGTGAAAATTTAGCAATCAATGTGTCGATTTTGTAAATGTTCATATTTTATGGTTAAAATGTGTATGAAAATATATTATGTATATGGTATTTTTATTTTTGTACATAAATATGATACAAATTAAGGCAGCTATTGTAACTGCCCTCCACAATATCAGAGGATGTTTTTTCATGTTCGTTGTTTGCTGCTGTTCTGAAAAATGCATTTACAAAGACTTCACGTGGTTATATTTTACTAATTTTGGACCTAATTTTAACTCAATTTGTTAATGAAACTTCAGCTTTTTGTTATAAGTTTTCATGCTTTTATGTTTAAAATATATATGAAAAATGTATTACACGGTATTTTTATTTTTATTTTTATTTTTGTACATGAATATGATAAGAGTGGCAGTACACATGTCCATTTGAAGTCTTTGTAACAGCCCTTCACATGATGAACAGAACAGGTTGTTCAGTCGTACCCATATACTAGTAATAACATTTTAATTTATATAATTGAATCATGTTTTTATAAATTATATTTACAATTTTTGCATAAATTGATTTTAAAAGACAAACCTTACGTATACATTCAATTTTGTAACACTGGAATTTGTTAGTTTTTCCATGGGATAGAAGTACAAAATATGACTGCAACTCTGTTGATTTTTTGCTTTGTTACACAAGCAAAAAATTGAGGTATGACCTCTTACTCTATCTCTGGAGAGAGACGCTCCTTTCGGTCTCTGCAGTAAAAGTCTATACTCAGCCTTGAGCCAAGTCTTCAGACTGAAGGGAATCGATCTCTTCCTCAGAGGGACTCTATGCTCATACGAAGCTTTGAACAGGGTTGCGCTCTTGTATTGGCGAAGCCTCCTTCCTGGGACATCGTTGCTGTCCTCAGGTTTTTAAAGAGAGCTCCTTATGAACTTGTCCCTGGCATCTAATAGGGATCTCGCCCTGAAAACAGTATTTCTTCTCGCCCTTGCTTCCTCCAAGTGAGTCGGGGAGCTTCATGGCCTAGCCTATACTGTCATTTTTACTGAGCACTGGACCAATGCCTGCTTCAGCTTCGTCCCTGAGTTTGTTGCAAAAACCCAGAATCCGACCCAGATGAGCTACTTCTCTGTCCTCTGAGAACATTGAGGCACTATCCCCAACTGACCAGCTCTACTCGACCTACCTTAGAACATCCCTTTGTAAGTACTGGCCCGTCAAAGAAGAGGGTTACAAGGAATACCATTTCACATTGGGTTCAAGATGTGATCTGCCGTACCCTCTCCCCTCCCTCTTCACTTGCTGGTACAAGTCGAGTGAAGGCTCACGATGTGCGTGGAATGAGCACCTCTCTTGATTTCATGAAGAACCTCTCTGTTACCCAGGTGATGGAAGCCGGCACATGGTCTCGCCCTTCCACCTTTATCAGGTTCTACCTTAGAGACTGTACCCACAGCTATCTCGACACAACTGACCTTGGTCCTGTGGTAGCTGCTCAGCAAGTGGTTTAGATGCTTCTTTGCCCTCAGAGGTTGGAAATACCAAATCGAGGATCGAGGGTCCGTATCAGGCTGGGGGTGAATGTGAGAGTATGACTGGCCTATATTCTCTTCACCTTTCCCCCTTATTTGGGGCCACAGCATCGAAACCCGTTCTCCAGCACCGATTTCGATACTGGCAAGCATTCCATGTCCGACTAGTGGTTGTTCTGTAGACACACAGTAGTCAGTCTCCATGCTTCTTTCAGAGAGGGAATGTGCTGCAATCCAACAAACCTGTTATGATTATATAGCCTGGTTTTGGTTGCCAGAGAGAGTTCTATGGTCATGCCTCTGATACCCATGCCGTCAGCCATTGGGTCGCATTTACCAAGCACAGGATGAAGGATCCATGACCCAGAGCTGTAAGCCCTGGTCCTGGCATCCCGGGTTCCATTCTCAGCCAAGGAGACAGGACTCCCATCCCTACCTTAGGATGAGTCTCCTAAGTAAAGGACGGAAGGTTTGTTTACGGTTTAGGAACAAATGACATTTTTGAAAGTAAAATGTATTTCTGGGTCGACCTGTGTTCGCCGGTGAAAAGGTCCTTCTTGCTACTTTTCTGATATAAATAGTTTCCAAATATACCAGAGAAAGTTTTAGCATTGGTATGCAGAGGTTACTACCCTCGCGCGAGCACCCTAAGGGCGTTGTGTATAAAGAAAGGGCGTGTGAAAGCCACTATCACAGGTCGTCTTCCATTTAGATTATTCCTTCGTCAATATACATATGTGGGGTGTGCCGTAACAGCGGTCTCCACCGCACCGGTCTGGACCACCCTGCCACCGCCCGATGCTAGCGCCATCTGACATCCTTCTTTTTGGAACTCGCGAGCGTTGCACACGTTTTTGTGGTTGTGATTTTTGCCAATTTTGGACTTTTTGAGATGGCTGAGGCTCTTCTTACTCCTGCACCTATGTTAAGTACCCCAATTTCTGTTTTCAATAAGAACAGTTGAAGAAATTTGGTATAAACCCGCGTATTAGCGTGTTATTATTAGCGCGGGGTATCGGCCATGTGCAGCCATCCAGAGCGTACACAAAGCATGTTGTGTTTTGATCTACCTATTTAGGTACGATTCGATGTTGCTCTTCATATACCTTTTATTATTGCTAGGATCGAATTTTATAGTTCGCAGTTTTTAATAACTGATCCTTTTGTGATTCTAGGTTAGTTAACAAGATAGTGCTCGTATTTGGCGATGTAAACAATGCCTAGACGCTACCGAGTCCCGCATTTGTTTTTATTTGTATAGTCATTGTTAAGCGAGGAAGAGAGTTCCTACTTAGCCAGTTCTGGGTTTTTAATACGATCAAGTAAATATGCCATTGTTTGGCGTTTAAGAAGGAATATATCCCTCTTTTCCGTCCTGGCCTAATTAGTTCTCCCTTTCTCGCTTGTTTGAATTTTGTTTAAATGACTATCCTTTATTATCGTGTGTGTACTTGTAGATGTTAACGTTTTATCTGAGAATGGCGTGTTGCGATCACATAGGAATTAGAATAAAATTCTATATTTCTAGTGTAGAAGAGAGGCTGGAACACTCCCCCTCTTTTTAGTTGCCTTATAAAGTATCCTACATGGAGTTTTGGAATATATCTCTAAATTACTATTGCTGAAGAGAGGCTGGAGTATTCCCCCTCTTTTCAGATACCTTGTAAAAGTACTTTCATAGCCTGTCTAAGGTACATAGGCTACTTAGAGTTTTGGACTAAATTTCTAATTACTATGAAGAGAGGCTGGAATACTCCCCCTCTTTTCAGTTGCCTTATCAAGTACGTTTATAAGCTTGGCTACTTTATATAGGGTCTTTCTCATACATGCTAGATATGCTCTCAGTATCAATTATGTTTTATTCAAGGTGGTAGTTTTCAAGTTAATGTTTACATTACTAGAGCCAGTTCTTCGTACCATTTTTTGTGGCCCCGACCGATAGCAAAGTATCATAAGTGACCCACGGGGTAAACTACATTACCAGTTAATGACCATATTGTCCAGGGAAGCCATTTGGTATTTACTTTCCCCGACTTTAATACCATTTTCGAATGTTTGTGGGTAATATGTATATCCCTTTTGGTCAACGATTCTCATTATCGGAAAATGGGCCAGTACTGATCGCCTATATGGCCAGCCCTTAAAGGGGCCGGCCGGAACCCCTATATATGGTGGTATAGGGCGAAAAATGCAGTCATGAAAAAATTCATGGAGCTTCATATGGCAATTGAGAATAAGTATACGAAATATTTCGTCAAAATTCCTCTTACTTTCGTAGTTACAGTGTAATTAGTAAACATAACTCAATAAGCCTAAAACATTCATCCGTACAAGAAAATGCAATATTTCTTCTGTTATCGTAAATTTTCATAATTATTGGCAAAGAAATTGTTAGAAATGGCATCTGTAGAGATTCCGTGGCTCGCAGAAGCGTCTGAAGCGAGTATCTGGTTCAATCATGAATCAGTTGGACCATTAACGTCAAGTAGATTACACGTTCGAGTTTCACCTCGTGACATTTGCTTGCTTTTACGTATGTTTATGTATGTTTCGGCAAGAAGTTCATCATGCCAATGAGGAAAAGACAAGGAAAACATCTCGCTAACATACAGACGAAGAAAAATCGCTCGAGTATTATTACAGAATATCATAATATACGCGTAGTTAGTGAAGAGAGAGGGGAGGGTTGTCTAGTAACGCCCCCTTCTTGCCTGACAGCACACGTCACACTGTGCCCAAGGCTACGATCTTTGAGCAAAGAGATCTTTATTTATGATAAATAACATAGTTTTGGTTTTTTAATACCCAAAATGGAATATGAAATTCATAATAATCATGATTTATTCAATTGTCTTTGTAAAACGAAGGTACACCTTCGAGTTTCACCTTTGACAATCTCTTGCATTTACGTTTGTTTATCTTTGTTTCGGCAAGAATGTCATCATGCCAAAGAGGAAAATACAAGGAAAACATCTCGCTAACATACAGAAGAAAATTCGCTGTAATAAGCCGAGTTAGTGAAGGGGAGAGAGGGGGTTACCTAGGAAGGAGTGCCCCATCTTGCCTCAGGCAGTGCCCCAGGCTACGATATATGAGCAAAGGGATCATCATTTATGATTAAATTATGATAAATAAAATAGTTTTGGTTTATTAATACACAAAAAAGAAATATACATTCATAATAATCATTTTTCATACAATCAACTTACCTGTCAGATATATACTTAGCTAAGACTCCGTCGTCCCCGACAGAAATTCAAATTTCGCGCCACTCGCTATATCATATTTTCTCTGTCGCCGGTGGTATCAACATTGTTGTTACTACCTCCTGGCCTGAAATCTTATTTCAAAGCATTTGATCATCGTTTCATCGGACTTTTTGGTGACGTACCTGGATCGTGTTTTTGGCATTCGCTACTGTGGACTGAATTTGGATTTGCTTTTGGATTTTTCTCAGTATGTCTGATTCAAGTGTTAGTGTGAGAATGTGTGTGAATGTAGGCTGCAAGGTGAGGATACTGAAGGCTTCGGTTGATCCTCACACTGTATGTCGTAAATGTAGGGGGTTTGAATGTTCTTCATCTAATACCTGTCATGAATGTGAGGGGTTGAATGCTGAAGAATGGAAGACTCTAACTTCCTACTTGAGGAAGTTAGAAAGGGATAGAGTGAGACGTGCATCAAAGGGTGTGTGTGTTCAAGGCCTATTGAGCCTTTTATTGAGTCTATCTCTCCTAATCTTAATGTTTTTGATTCTCCCTCTATGGGACTTTCACAGGCTTTGCATTCAGAATCGGCCTCTGAAATCGCCGACCTGAAGGCTACTATCCACAAGATGAGGTCCAAAATGGCGGCCCTAAAAGTAAGGATTGGTGACAGTGACATGTACAGTGAAGTGAGTGCTCCCAGTGTTGTGGAGGGGGCGTTTGATCGTCTCTGCGATGCTCCCAGGCCTAGACCGCTTCCAAGCTCCCATGCCCAGAGGAGAAGGAAAGTCGAAAGCCTTAAGGAGGTCGTGGAGAATCCCCAACGGTCAGACGTCCCTTCAGCAGGTTCTGTTTCGCATCAGACTGCTCAGGACCGCTTTAGAAAAAGCATCCTGCGAGAGTGCTTCTCTTCTTTTCCCTCTCCTTCACCTAAACGAGGGTGGAAGGATTCGGATCTTTCCAGGCCCCTGAAAAGGCATTGGAAAGAACCTTCTTTGAACTCGAGCCCAGAGCGCTTTTCTGATGAAGCTCCCTCCTCGATCAAGAAGGCGAAGTGTGTGCCTACGTCTCCCTATATGGATGTATCGGATCATTCTCCTTCGAGGTCTCCCTCTCCTCCCATTGAGGAGGACACCGGGGAAGCTTCTAAGAGGATCCTACGTGCTGTTCAGGAGCAACTAGCCTCCTTGGTAGGAGTTCTGACTAGAGATCCGACGCGCAAGAAGGACGTTGCGCTTCTTATCAAGAAGTCTCGTCCTCTTTCACCTGTCAGGCGCGAGGCGCCTTCCAGACATGAAGCTTCCTCTTCCAAGCATGTAGAAGAGGACTTGCATTTCAGAACAAGTGCAAGAGAAACTCATGACAGACGCGAGGCTCCGGCCAGGACGCCAGCCGTACGCGAGACGTCTTCTAGGCGCGAAACGTCTTCCAGATACGTGCAGCCTATCAGGCACGAGATGCCAGCCAGGACGTCAACAGGACGCAAAGCGTCATCCAAACGCGAAGCTTCAGACAGGCGCTTGGCGCCAGCCGAGCGCGAGACGTCCTCCAGACGTGAGGAGTCAGCCAGGCGCGAGGCGCCAGCCAGGACACCATCTGAGCGCGAGGCGTCTTCCAGGCGCGAGGCGTCATCCAGATACGAAGAGCCAGCTAGGCAAGAGGCGCCAACCAAACGCGAGGCGTCTTACAAGCGTCATCCATCTATCAGACTTGATGCACCAACCAGACGTGAGACGTCTACTGTTGTCAAGAGGGACTCTGTACACTCTCTTAGTCCCTCTCCTATAAGGAGTTTGTCTCCCTTGGATAGAAGACTTCCTGTTTTTGCTGGGGATTCTCCTTTGGACCCCGAGATGGACAAGAATTCTGAAGACGAGGCTCGCGGTAGGGAAGGACTTTCCAGCTACAAAGTCTTAACAGCCCTTCTTCTTGAGGAATATGGGGATGCGTTAACTCCCGCCGCTCCTCCCTCTCCGCGCTCTCTGTTTTCAAGCGCAAAGGTGCCTAAATCCTTGTCTTTTCTTAAAATGAGACCTACTATCTCTATGAAGAGGGCTCTTCAGTCACTAAACACTTGGATGGATACTAAGAAGGAACTAGTCAGGATGGTCTTCTGCATGCCCCCAGCGAGACTCGCTGGCAGAAGGGGCATTTGGTACCAAACGGGAGAGAATAGGGGTCTTTCTCTCCCGTCCTCTGCCGAAGCAGACTTTTCTACCTTAGTGGGTGCGTCTAGAAGACACGGACTGAACTCTGCCCGTGTGACTTGGGGCATTTCGGAATTGGATCATCTCCTCAAGGGACTCTTCCACGTTTTGGAAGTCTTTAATTTCTTAGATTGATCCCTTGGGGTGATGTCCAAGAAGGCTCATGACGCTGAGGGTCTCGACCTGGAAGTACTCCTTTGTATTCTGTCGTGCATCGACAAGGCAGTACAAGATGGATCCTTAGAATTCTCCTCTTTATTTGGAGCGGGACTGATCAAGAAGAGGACGGTCTTCAGTGCTTTCTTGACCAAAGAGGTCTCACACTCTCAGAGAGCAGCTATGTTGTACTCTCCTTTATCTGACTTTTTGTTTCCTTCTCAGTTGGTGAAGGACATTTCCCGATCACTAACTGAGAAGGCGACTCAAGACCTGCTTCTTCAGTCATCTAGGAAGAAGAGACCTGCAGCAGTAGTTGAGAAGAAAGGGCCGAGTACGTCTCTTCAGCCCTTTCGAGGAGGCCCTCCCTCCAGAGCGCCCTCTAAAAGGAAGGCTCCTGAGAGGAGAGGTAGATCTGCCTTCCGTCCCTTTAAGAAGGGAAAGTGATGCTTCTCTCCTCCAAACACCAGTAGGTGCCAGGCTCCTGGGATTTGTGGAGTCCTGGGCACGTATCAACATGGACGCCTCATCAATGTCGGTGATAAGGAAGGGATACCTTATCCCTTTCCTGGACAGTCCTCCCCTGACTTCAACTCCGCGGGAACTGTCAGCCAGATACAGGGATCCTGTGCTGAGGGATACTCTTCGACTGATGGTGGATCAGATGTGGGACAAGAGAGCGATAGAACTAGTACTGGATCAAAACTCCCCGGGGTTTTTTTACATTCCGCCTTTTTTGTTGGTTGCACAAAGGCCTCGGGGGGCTGGAGGCCAGTACTAGACGTCAGCGCTCTGAACAAATTTGTTCAGAAGGAGAAGTTCTCTATGGAGACTTCGGCCTCAGTCCTTGCGGCTATGTGCCAAGGAGATTGGATGGTGTCTCTGGATCTCCAGGACGCCTATTTTCACGTCCCGGTTCACCCTTCATCGAAGAAGTACCTCCGTTTCATGACGGGGGGAAGGATCTTTCAGTTCAGGGGCTTGTGTTTCGGCCTGTCCACAGCTCCTCAGGTCTTCACAAGCCTGATGAAGAATGTGGTGAGGTTTCTTCACCTCAAAGGTGTAAATATCTCTCTGTATCTGGACAACTGGCTCATCAGGGCCAGATCAGAGAGACAGTGTTTGGAGGACCTTACGTTGACCCTAAACCTGATCAGATCGTTGGGATTACTCGTAAACCTCGAGAAGTCGCAGCTGACCCCCAGACAGAACTTAGTCTATCTGGGGATTCAGATGGATTCTCAGGGTTTTCGAGTATTTCCTTCGCAAGAGAGACTCGCAAAAGGCTTGGAGAAAGTCTCTCTCTTCTTAGGGAAGGAACAGACGTCGGCGAGGGAATGGTTGAGCCTTCTAGGGACCCTTTCCTCGCTCGAACAGTTCTTCCCTCTAGGAAGAATATGTCACTAAAAAACATCTTGGATACGACATTTTGGAGATGCAACTCAGTATTTGCATCTCATTACTTGAGAGATGTTCGTGTGACCTACGAGAAATTTTTTTCTCTAGGTCCCTTCGTGTCTGTGGATACGATCCTGGGTATAGGAGCCAACACCAATCCTTAAGTGTATACATACCTTCTTTTTAGATATGTTCTAGACTTTCTTCTAACAAAAAGGGCTAGATGTCGCACTGGCGACCAGTCACTGTTGTTCAGTAAGGAACTCTTGTGATATCTTATTAGATGAGTATTATTTTTTTGAAAATTTATGTATGTGTGCGTATTGTGTTTTTGAGTTATGGTTGTTGTGAAGAGTTTGGGGGATAACTCGGAACAATCTTTATTACTAACATGTGGTTAGGATCAGGTGGTCGGGATTGGTTGTATGCTCCTTCATAAGGTGTATTGTCATATAAGTGGATCAGCACCCATTGACAAAGTCCTTTCAGGCTCTGCCGAGTAAGCGGATAAGACCCCATCGGCAGACCCACAAGAACTCTTGTCCATAGATCATATATCTCGCTAAAGTTTCTTGGAGGTTGATGCAAGACTAACTGCGGGCCAGCACCCACGAAGTCTACCACCTATCAGGTAGGAACCAAGGTTTATTTATACCTACAACATATGTTGTTTACCTGTCTATTCCAGAAGTAGCTGTCTCTTACCCTCCACCAAAGGGTGCCAATCAGCTAAGTATATATCTGACAGGTAAGTTGATTGTATGAAAATGATATTGTTATGATACAATAAAGTTTCATACATACTTATCTGGCAGATATATACGATTATGGCCCACCCAGCCTCCCCGCAGGAGACAGGTGGAAGAGAGAAAATATGATAGAAAACGGGAATGGTTCCTAGTCCTGCCGCCCAGGGCAGGCCGGTAGATCACCTGACCTACCTGTAGCGAGTGGCGCGAAATTTGAATTCCTGTCGGGGACGACGGAGTCTTAGCTAAGTATATATCTGCCAGGTAAGTATGTATGAAACTTTATTGTATCATAACAATATCATATTTATTAACATTGTCTTTATAGAAATACGAAGGAAAACTTTGAACGCCCGTATCTCAAAACTATACTTATTGACCTTCAAAATCTATCTCCTCACTTAGTTTTGAAGCTATAACATTGGAATTTGGTATATAACTCAGAAAGACATTATAAAACAATCAAATAGAGCACTTTTTTCCAAATTTTATTTCTTCTTTTTTTTATAAATTTTTTTCTCGTGATTTATAGGGTTTATTTTTTTACCATATTGAAAAATTCATATCTAGCAAAAAAATGACTTTTAGAAAAAAAACTCTCCATTTGATTGGAGGTCTACATCAGGTCTATATATGGTAGTAATCCCAGGTCTTAATATTAAATATCAAGGGGGGAGATAGAATTTGAAAAATGGTTATTTTCGGGATAAATTGCCCTGGCGTCACAAAACCGAAGGTCAGAGGCAAAAATCATATGCGGTTTGGAGATGTCCCAAGTCACCTTATTAGGTGGTATGAATGTCAAAGTCCTGTCGTTAAAAAACGGCATTAGCCGGCCGGCCCCCTTAACGGGCCGCCATTTGCGATTCTACCCTTTCCCCTCCCTCATACCTCCCCCATCCTACCCTTTAGCCCCTCCCCTCCTTCGCCCGCTACGGCTTGGGGGAGACAAGGGACAGGGCGGAAGGGTAGGTAATTCGATAGTAATTACTAGACGGAGCTCCGTTGCCGGAGCTCCGCCGGTGGAAACTCCGTTGGCTTAGGGAGATTGGGTTAGGGACGTTATTACTAATTTTGATATCTTATAAGATTTATTGTTCATTTCATATTCATCTCCGGTGATGCCTATGACGACTGGGAGACACCTCCCCTCGACGGGCTTCCCAGTTACAGGTATTCTCCTACTTACGATGGGGTTAGGTTCCGAAAAACCCATCGTAAGTTGAGAAAATCGTATCTCGGATATAGCCTAGCCTACACTAAGTTAATCAGTTCCATATAGGCTAGGCTATATACACATATATGGACACATATATGGAAGATTAGCCTACACTACACAGTATACCTATACATATATGGTATAGTAATTATTAATATCAGCTAATTCGGGTGTTTCAATGCAGATTGACTTATGATAATTAAGTATAAAAAGAAATTTAATAATAAGAACAAGGATCAGACTGTAGCGTAAAGGGTACTCACCAAGATTTGGTCCGTTGTCGGCATACGTGATCGGTGTCAGGCTGTTCATGGCTACTATAACTAAAGATCGGAAGAGGAGGATGATGATAAAGCAGCAGGATCATCAATTCGCTCTTCCTCAGATAGAATTTCTTCTTCTGTTAGTTCAGGTGTCTCGAGGAAACAACTGTTCCGAGACGTACAGGATCGAGTCTCAAGTGAGGGGGTAGGGCTGGGGGAAGCTGAATGCACTGGAGTCGTTCTCTTGAAGAAAAAATCCATTGTAGGTTGCACAGTGCATTTTTTCGTTCTTCATAAATTAATCTGTAACATGCAACACTGTCTTGACGAGCCCTCTGAACTTTGGCAAACCGTTCTTCGTCCCCATCCATTTCACTTAAAAGTTTCAGTCCTTGATCAAATAAAGCAAACGCCTCTGCCAGTTTTTTTAGTCGTAAACGTTCGCTCCGGCTCTTTTATTTCTTCTTCCTCTTCTGCTTTTTTTTTCTCTTCTGCAAGTGCAATTAAATCCTCTGCCATTAGCTCTACATCTTGCACATCTATAAGTTCTTGGATATCTTCCTCGTCAATTTCTAAATCTAAACTTTTCCCAAGTATCAAGATCTTTTTATTGATTTTCACTTCTTCTTCATTCTGATCGAAACCTTTAAACGAGTTCACATACACTTTCAGCAGATTTTTCCAGACCCCATTCATACACTCTTTCTTTACCTCCTTCCACGCCCTTCCAATGTTCATAATGGAGTTAAGAACACTAAATTCTTTCCAGAAAGTTCTGAGATCTTTCTCCTTGTTATCCGTAGCCTGAACAGCCTGCGCAAACGTGTTCCGAAGATAATACACCTTGAACGTAGCCACAGCACCCTGATCCATGGGTTGTATGAGAGAAGTTGTGTTTGGTGGCAGAAACACAACTTTTACATTCTCGTTAATATCTCCGATGTGCTGAGGGTGGCCAGGAGCATTGTCGAGAATCAGAAGAATTTTGAAGGGGATGTTATTTTTCCTACAATGATCTTTCACTTCCGGAATGAAGCAATGAACGAACCAGTCCTCGAACAATATTGCAGTCATCCAAGCTTTTTTTATTACGACGGTAATGCACAGGAAGTGTATGCTTGTCGATGCTTTTTAAAGCCCTTGGATTTTCTGAGTGATAAATCATAAAGGGCTTAAGTTTATACCCAGCCACATTTCCCCCAAGCAGAAAAGTCAATCGATCCTTGTATGCCTTAAACCCGGGCATCGCCGTTGCTTCTTTGTGGATGTAGGACCGTTGTGGCATACGTTTCCAATAAAGTCCGGTTTCGTCAACATTAAAGATTTGCTCTGGCAAGTAGCCTTCATTAACGACGATCTCGTGTAAAACATCCTTAAATTTAGCGGCTCCGTCGGCATCAGCGCTTGCTGCTTCACCGCTAATTTTCACACTGTGAAAATTATGGCGGTTCTTGAAACGACGAAACCATCCAGCACTTGCTGCAAAATTTTTGTTGTGGTTATCATCATAATTCTTCTTCAGTTCTTCAAAAAGCATGCGTGCCTTTGTCTGAATGGTTAAGAGGGTGAGCGGCATACACTTTTGTATTTGATCCTCCATCCACGTGACCAGTAACTGCTCCATTTCTTCCAAAGGCCCTATCCTCTTCTTTGATATAACCGTTGAATGAACTGAAGCAGATGCCTTTAGCATCCATTACGCGTTTCTTGTCCTTGAGGGAGGTGGGGATTTACCGTCGATTGCGATAAACGTTCGTCACGTGCGATAACCATGACTGCCTTTCCCGCTTCACGCTGGTTTATTATCTTCAGTTTCTGCTCCAAAGTGATGGATTGCCTCTTCTTTTTTGCACTACCAGCAGGACACCTATTCGGTTGTTTGGCAGACAGTTTTTTTGTTTTAATTTACGGTACTTGAAAAAAACTCACAAAAATCACAAACGAACACTGACCTAATCTTACTTGGTTCAAAACGAGAGCAAGTGAGGTCGAACTCATTGCTGCTGTACCTACGCCAGCCTCTCGCTCTCGGGCCAACATATCGTACAGCATAGTACGCTGCTGCCAGCGCTCGCTGTGCGCGAAATTTAAAAATACACATTTTTTTTTTTTTTTTTTTTTAAGTATTAATTGCTAACCCCATCGTAACATCGGATTATCGTAAAACGGATTATCGTAACTCGAGCACTACCTGTATTTGATATGGTACTCGTCCTCGGCTCCGGTACTATTTACTCCGGTGGTCTAGCTCCACCGGAGACTCATTGTATTGAAATAGATTCATTAGAAACAAACTGTTTAGCCACCTTTTTACTGCTTGTTTTTCATATCAAATTGCTCCGGTGCTCACCGGACCTCTGGGGTGCAACGGAGTAAATAGTGAATCCCCGTTCTCAGTCTGACAAGTACATATATGACATACAGTACACCCTATTTCCTAATAATGGTGGTGGCTAGCTCCGGCAAGCCTTTCCACAAGCATGTCAGGCTAAGAATACTTGCATGCCCCATTATTTTTAAGTTTAGATTAATATTTCCAAAAAGGAGATGGTGTACTTATTGAAAATATTATATTACAGAAAGCCCGCTGCGCCTTCCAAGGTTGTCCGGCGGCCTTCAGCGATCCAGTGGGCCATGACGTCTGCCGGTCGCATGCCCATTGCGCGTTCTCCTTCGCGTTAGAGGAAGGACAGACCCCTTACATGGTCTGGTTCCCAGAGTCTTGCTCTCTGTGTTTCGAGCTGATTTTGATCTTGCTGAATGATGAGGTAAGATTCAAAAAACACATGTTCAGGGGCATGGTTTCTAGATATGTTGATATGGTCACAGATCTATTTTAGGATCTAACCAATATAAAATTCATAATATCCCCCCCCCCCCTTTTCAGGCGGACGAGGAGAGCCTAAAGACGGCCAAAGCGAGTCTTAGGCAGTGGGTTTCCGGGTTTGGCCGGAATGCTCCTCAAGGTTGCCCTTATGTGCTGGATGGCGACCTGGCATCCCGTTTGTTCCCTGGTTCTCTGTCGGCAGCCGTGGAGAAAGAGGTAGCTGGCCCCATTATGGAAGCCATCCGAGCCGCGATGGCTCCGCCCCCAGAGGACCAGGAACTGACGGGAGATGTAGCAGCACTTGACATCCATCTTGAGCCGATGGATGAGCAGGTAAGTTGTGTAGAGGTTTTGGCAGAATCCTTTATTTCCCCTACCCCTTCTTTCTTAGGCTTTGACAAGCCTGTTCCTTCACCTTGGGAAGGAGCTGGGTCAGTCCGACCCAAGGTTAAGCCTTTAAAGGCATCGAAGCCTTCAGCTAAGGCTTCGAAATGAACTCCGTCGGCAGCGACAGCGTTGTCTCCGGCCTCTAGAGTGTCGACTTCATCTGATACGTCACTTGCTGCCAAGGTTCCTCCTCCTACTAAAGGACAGAGGGGTAAATCCGCTAGAACAAAGACGACGGAGCTTGAACAACAAACTGACCTTCTGGCGGACAAGCTTTTGTCCAGGGTCAGAGATGTGGTGGACGAAATGCTCGATCAGAGAATGTATTCTGTAACTCCGGCCTCCGCTCCAGGCACTCAGACAGTGTTAGACATAGTGGCAGAGCAGCTAAAGCCAATCAAGGACATGATTGCAGGACTGCTCAACTCCGGCAGCTCCGTCGGCAGTTCCGGATGCCTCAAAACTTCCGCCGTTCGATAAGAACAATCCTTGGCGGTTTTCCCTCCATGCTCCTTACTTGGATGGCACTTTGACCATTGAGGGACTGGGTACTCGTCCATTATCGGATTTCGAGTTTTACACAAAAGGTCTCCAGTTCCCTTTCAATGGTTTCGTGAGATTGACGGAGAATGCTTTGGTCAGAATGGACAAAGTTCCCTAGGAGACTTTAATTTTTCCAAAGGAACAAGCCCAAGCTGTCTGGGCTCACACTTTGTCAGACTGGGGATGTGCAAACACCAAGTTGACACCACACAAGGGGTCGTATACTATTTTTATGACACCCCAAGAAGTCCCCTTTCCGTTTATGGATAAGATTGCGGAGCTAACGCTCCAAGCAGCATACGAAGATCTTCCTATGCCAACTCTCAAGGAAACGGATGCTACCTCCCTCCTCATGCCAGCCACTAGGGAATTCTGGCATGAGGCTCCGTCAACCTTCACGGTCGGAAAATTAGATCCGGACTGTGCCTCTACTCTGTTTTCAGATTGACTTCCAAGACTGCCTGAAAACTTGCTCAAAGCAGAATTTGAGACAAGATAGAGGTTGGCTAGATCCATCAACGCAGTGACATCACTGGAGTTGGTGGCTTCTATATACAAAGAAGAACAAATCTTCAAGGTCCTAGCGAAGAGTCTATTACACTTTCCAGCTGGACCTCCATGAATTCACTGCAGCCTGGAAGAACTGCAGGAAATACTTGTTAGCGGAGGCGTCTAGTAGGCATGAGCCTAACAGACTGATTAAAGCTTCATTCTGGGGAAAGAATCTGTTTCCTCAGGAGGAAGTAGATAAGGTTCTACAGGAGGCCGCTAGGGCAAACCAGAGCCTTCGAGTTCGTTGGGGACTTTCATCCAAACGGAAGTTCTACCCAACGGCGAAGCACCAGAACCCGAAAAAGAAACAAAAATACTATGCCTCTTACAAAGCTTCCCATGGTCAGCAACAGCAACAACCTATCCCTCTGGCCCAGGCGTCGAAACCATCAACGTCCAAAACACCTCCGCCACAACAATTCATGATTGTACCCCCACCACAGAGCGGGCAATCATCAACCACGGCAACGTGGATGTCCTCTCCGGCATTTAACCCAGCTTACGAAGCCACCGGAGCTTTTCGAGGATACGCTAGGCAACCCGGTGGTGGTGGCAGAGTCAGGGGTCAGTTCCGCCAGCGCGGAGGACCTAGAGCTAGAGGTGCAAGAGGAGGCAGAGGATACAAGCCAACTCATAACCAATGAGAAGAATCGGGTAGGAGGGAGACTATACCGGTTCCGAGATCGATGGACTTTCAGCCCTTGGGCACACAGTATTGTTTCCAAAGGGCTGGGTTGGAGGTGGATAAAGGGGTCTCCACCTCCGGCAGTGAACTTCTTTCAGACACCCACACCAGATCTCAAAGAATCCACCAAAGATCTCTTGCAGAAAAAGGCTATAAAGAGAGTTAAAAGCCTGAAATTCCAGGGACGTCTGTTTACTGTTCCAAAAAAGAATTCTTCCAAAATGAGAGTTATTCTGGACTTGTCCAAACTGAATTCTTACATTCTTTGCGACAAGTTCCGTATGCTGACTGTCTCTCAAGTACGGACCTTACTTCCTCGTGGAGCCGTCACCACCTCTATAGATCTTACAGACACCTATTATCGTGTTCCAATAGCAAGAAACTTCTCTCCCTACCTAGGCTTCCGCCTAGGCACAAAATCCTATGCATTCAAGGTGATGCCTTTCGGCCTCAACATTGCACCCAGGATATTTACGAAACTAGGAGAGACAGTATTGCAGCAACTCAGGAACCAAGGAATAATGCTGGTAGCCTACCTAAACGATTGGCTCATTTGGGCGAACACAGTAGAAGAATGTCACAAAGCAACAACCAAAGTAATTCGGTTTCTGCAAAGTCTAGGCTTTCAGTTGAATCTAAAGAAATCCCGGCTACAACCAGCAACCCAGTTCGAATGGCTGGGTATTCATTGGGACCTACAGGACCACAAGCTATCTCTCCCAACCAAGAAGGTCAAGGAGATAGCATCAGTGACAAAACATTTTATCAGGAACAAAAAGATATCAAGGCGATCTTTAGATAGAATCCTCGGCTTACTCCAATTTGCCTCGGCAACAGACGTCCTATTAAAAGCCAAACTCAAAGATATCAATCGCATTTGGAGGAAAAGAGCAAAGATATATTTAAGAGACAAAGTATCAACAATTCCCCCTGTACTGATAAAGAGATTGCTTCCATGGACGAAGTCCAAGAACCTGGCCAAAGCAGTTCCTATGCAATTTCCCCCTCCACAAGTGACGATTCATACAGACGCGTCACTCAGTGGTTGGGGGGGTTACTCCCAACACCAAATGTTCCAGGGGGCCTGGTCCCTCAGTATGAAACAATTTCATATAAATGTGTTGGAAGCGATGGCAGTATTCCTAACCTTAAAGCGATTGTCTCATCACAAGACAAGTCATGTGAAGATAGTCTCAGACAACACAGCAGTAGTCCACTGCATAAACAGAGGGGGATCCAAGTCACCCAAACTGAATCATGTTCTAGTAGCAATTTTTACCTTGGCAGCAAAAAGAAATTGGTCCCTGTCAGCAACACATCTGGCAGGGGTGAGGAATGTTATAGTGGACGATTTATCCAGGACCAAACCGTTAGAATCGTAATGGTCCCTAGACATGAATTTGTTTCGGTGGATATCCAGACTAGTTCTAGGTCTCCAGGTGGATCTGTTTGCAACAAGCTCCAATCGCAAACTTCCTTGTTACATAGCCCCCAACCTGGACCCTCAGGCCTATGCCATAGACGCATTAGCACTAGACTGGAACCTCTGGCAGAAGATTTATCTGTTCCCTCCAGTGAATCATCTGATGAGGGTTCTACACAAACTACGTTCCTTCAAAGGAATAGTAGCTCTGGTAACACCCAACTGGCCCAAAAGCAACTGGTTTCCGCTCCTAATAGAGCTGAAACTCCATCCCAGACGGATCCCACATCCAAAGCTGACACAAGTGGTTCAAACACAGACTGTGTCAGCTTCCTCAGGAATATTTCAAACCCTAACTTTGTGGACTTAATGAAATTTGCACCTCATAGAGATGCAAATATTGATCCGGATAATGTCATATTCATAGAATCTGACAAGAGGGATTCAACGCTTAGGCAATATGATTCGGCTGTTAAGAAATTAGCGGACTTTATAAAGAATTCAGACATTCTTCAGATGACCCCAGACCTGGCCATTTCATTCTTTAGAACTTTGTTTGAAAAAGGCCTAGCCGCTAGCACTATTACTACAATTAAGTTGGCCCAGATAAAGATTTTTCAGGTCGGATTTAACATTAATTTAGCAGATTCTTATTTTTCGTCCATTCCCAAAGCTTGTGCACAACTTACGACCTACAATCCGTCCACAAAAAGTCACATGGTTTTTAAACTATGTTTTGAAACTTGCCTCGGACACCAACAATGAATCTTGCTCTTACATTTCTCTGCTGAGAAAAACCTTGTTTCTTACAGCCATGGCCTCAGGTGCCAGAATATCAGAATTAGCAGCTCTCTCCCGTAATCCTGAGAACTTAGATTTCCTCCCGTCAGGAGAAGTACTGTTCTCTCCGGATAGGAATTTCCTAGCTAAGAATGAAGACCCTCAAAATAGATGGTCTCCATGGAAGATTATACCTTTACCTCAGGATACATCTGTGTCCGGTAGTGACTCTTAAAGCCTTTTTAGCTAGGTCCTCCTCATGTTCCTCCGGTCCCTTATTTACCAGAGAGCAAGGAGGTACTATCTCCATTCAAGGTATTAGACAGCAAATACTCTACTTCATAAAACAGGCTAACCCGGAATCTTTCCCACATGCTCATGATATTCGGGCTGTAGCCACTTCAATTAACTATTTTCAAAATATGAATTTTGATGATCTTAAGAAGTATACGTGTTGGAAATCTCCTCTGGTCTTTAAGCGCCACTATCTGAGGAACATTCAAGCCTTAAAATTTTCTACCATAGCGGCGGGGAGTTTAATCTCTCCGGATTAGTTTTTCCTCTTATTTCATTTCGTCTCATTCTTAATTCTTTCTCCCTTCTACCTGCCACTCTCGCCACGATGCCTCTCACCTCAGTGGAACGGAAACAGCCATTCAAGTATCATGCTCTCCTCTAGAGAATGTCGAACAACCTTGGAATGTGCTCAATCCTATATGTACATATTGTAAATAATAAGTGTATATAAAACTTTACACCTTAAAATAATTATGCATATTTAAATTTAAGTCTTAGTATAAGTCTAGCCTTAAGTTTAGCTGTTAAGATTATATACCAGTATTAATTTAGCAAATGTATATATATGTATTAAAGACGTTTTCATTATACCTTGTATTAGAATTGAGATTCATGGGCTTGGAAGGCATTCTTTTGTATATTTTCACCGGCGAACACAGGTCGACCCAGAAAAGGGATTTTGACGAAGGAAAAATCTATTTCTGGGGAGAAGCCTGTGTCGCCCGGTGAAACCCTACCCTGTTTTCCCATCCCGTTCCTTTCCAAGCCAATATTGAAATCCAATACAGAAGGATGTCAGATGGCACTAGCATCGGGCGGTGGCAGGGTGGTCCAGACCGGTGCGGTGGAGACCGCTGTTACGGCACACCCCACATATGTATATTGATGAAGGAATAATCTAAATGGAAGACGACCTGTGATTAGTGGCTTTCACACGCCCTTTCTTTATACACGACGCCCTTAGGGTGCTTGCGTGAGGGTAGTAACCTCTGCATACCAATGCTAAAACTTTCTCTGGTATATTTGGAAACTATTTATATCAGAAAAGTAGCAAGAAGGACCTTTTCACCGGGCGACACAGGCTTCTCCCCAGAAATAGATTTTTCCTTTGTCAAAATCCCTTCTTTTCCCTAACCATACAAACCTGGAGTCCTTTACTTGTATGGTCCTGCCAAACACCCACCCCCTTGGTTCAGGGATCATCATCAAAGTTCTGGCTGTAATCAAAGTGATGACTCGTGAGCTGGTGGGGAGGCACCCACCGCCGGGCAAGTAACTACCGGTGGTAGTTAACTACCTCGGTATATAAAAGAATGTATTAGCTGGTAGTTTCAGCTGAGCTGCAATCTATCCTAAGTAAAGGACTCCATGTTTGTATGGTTAGGGAAAAATACATTTTACTTTCAAAAATGTAATTTTTCTTGTTGGACGCAGTAGGCCATCGAATACAAGTGTAAACAAGACAATCGATCAGTTCAGTGTACGAGTACTTGTTCAACAAACAACGCAACATTTTTTCTAAAATTTTGTTTGAAAAACAGAATGTTCAACATAAGCATTCATCACTAAATGAGGTACCACTTTACCTCTGATCAAAGTCTGGTTTGTTTGTGTCTGCAGAACCTGTTCATTCTCTTTTTATTTTATTGTATTTTTGTGACTACATTTTTATAATAAAAATTTATTTAATAGTTCTCAAATATTAATTCAGGCAGTTCCCGGGTTATGACGGGGTTTCCATTCTTGAGACACGTTGTAACCTGAAAATCGTCGTAAGCCGGAACATCATAAAAAATCCTAAGGAAACCTTACTTTTAATGCTTTGGGTGCATTAAAAACTATGTAAACTACATTCTTATTGCATTTTGCATAAAAAAACCCTTCAAATATTGATTATTTTGCATTTTTGCTGTCATATTTCTTGTGCCAGATCAGCTTTGTAGGCGGTGTAACCCTGGAAATAATTTCTGATGAATATAATTGATAAGCGCCTTAACCTCGGAACGTCGTAAGCCAAACCCGTTGTAACCCAGTGACTGCCTGTACAAGTAGTCCCTGGTTATCGGGGGCCAATCCGTTCTCGGCAGGGTGCCGTTAAGCGAAAACTTTCATTAACCGAAACTCGGCAATTTATGGCACTTTTGGCGCCAAGTTTCAGTTAATGGTGCCTCTGTTGTTAGGTGTGTTATGGCACCATAACACTATTATCAGCACCTTAGGGCACTGTTAGCCATAACTCGACCCATTATGGCACCATAAATCACTGATTTTACGGCGCTAGACAGCCATATAACTGGATTGCCATTAACCGAGACCACCGATAACTAGGGACTGCCTGTATAGTAAATCCCCGTATCCGCAGACTCTGCATTCACACATGTATTTGGGGATTTCTCTCTGGAACATATACCCCCATTATTCGCTGAAAATTCACCTACCGTATATTTCCATGTATAAGACGACCTACAAATCCAAAAATTCACCATTAAAAATTGGTGGTCGTCTTATACTACAATTTTAAAAATCAAACCTTGAATTCTGAGATGTGTCAGTAGGCTAGCCACGGCCTCGGTGCTATAGCCTAACCACCAATATGCATGAAGATTCACTTTATGAAATAAACTGGTATAAAGGTAATAAAACCATTTTTACCGTATATATTATTGGCATATCTTCTCAACAAATAGTCTATTTCAGGAATAATTCTATATCAGTGAAACAAACTTTTATCTTTGCTATCCAAGCTGAGAAAATGTAAACATTGAGTTACGGTTGTGCTGATGCGCTCACAGCAACCATCATCATTCAGTAACCTTTTATAAATTTCAATGATGGTGTAATTATGGTGGTAATAACTTTTAGGATAACATAATATTCATTTTTCATTAAAAGTTTCTCGTACATATCACAAGATTGGTCACGTGCCATCATAATTCTAGTCTGGTTCTGGCAAGTCATCTTCGGCTTCGTCGTCAATATCATACGAACCATCTTCGTTACCATCCATGGCATTTTTAAATGATTTTTTTATGACTGTTTTCACGATTCCCCATGCTTTTATAACAAAAATACATAGAACATCAAGTGAGGCAGCACTCAAAGGTGTTTACAACTATTTAGAACAATTCAGTCACATGAACAATAATTGTAAATGATAATTATCGTTCATTATTTTATTGTTATCAGTGGTTGTTAGAAAATGGCAATGAAAAGTAAACAAAACAATGGTTTCCCTTTTAGGCGATGTATATATGAAAAACATGATTTAGAATCAGTATTATTAACCCAGTTTTGATAATTTACAAAAGAAACGTATTTCTGAATTAAGTTCCATTCGGTAACTAAAGACAGTGATGATATCGGCAGAACGAGATCAGCCAATTATTTTTAGTTGTAAACTAAACCAGAATGCAAATGGCACATCATTGCTCTGTTCATATATTGTAACACGATAATGCATGCAATATGATTACAGTGAAACAAGTTTTATAAAAATGATATCTATCAATGCAACAGCCTAACCAAGGCAATAGTCTCTCTCTCTCTCTCTCTCTCTCTCTCTCTCTCTCTCTCTCTCTCTCTCTCATTGCCCCCTTGACATGGGTAGGGGCTTAGGGACCACCAGCTGCGGCGTGATGCCTTGTGGGGTTTCTTTCTCACTGGTCCTTGGGGCCCAGTTGCTGATCCAACTAAATTAGTCACAACTTTTCCTTCTCTCTTACTACATCCTTCTCCTTCATGTATTTTTTTTTTCTCTCTCTGGATTAATTATATGGAAATTTCCACCTTTGCAAAAATTTACTGGACCTGGTAAACAGAAATGATTCATAGCTGGGACTGGGTTTTATATCTGAAGCTAAATAGTGGGAACCGTGGCAGGACCATCAACTGCCCCATAATGTTCGGACTTGAGTGATATCAGGCAGAACTATTTTGCAGGGCTGGACCACGGATTCCAGGGGGGTCTAGTTTTGCGGATAGGACTCTTGGCATTCTGTCTGGTTTGCCCATAATGTGATTAGGTTGGGGATGATTGTATTCTTGTAATACTCTCAGTCCTATCAAGCAGGTTTGGCTTACACTTGGGCCACTCTAATCATGTTGTGCCATCCCCCGCGGGGTAGGGTAGGGATGCAGACATTTGGGAGTTGGTTCTCACTTGTGCCATTAGTGGAATAATAATCTCCATGAAAGGTTGATGATATCTTTTTAAGGTTTTCAGGTTTATTTATATATTTTTTTTCAATCTTTAATCTTTATGATAAAAATAAATAAAGATCCAAGTATCCCTGGGCCCTTTGATGGTGGTGAATCGGCACAGTTGATGGCAGCTGGAACCTCCCCTGACAACCTTCCTCTGAAGAAATCTAAAAAACCTTCCAGTGTAATTAGTACACAGAAACCCTATGCTCCAGTACATAGTAAAGGGAAATTGAGCAGAAGCATATTTGAAATTGGACCGGGAATTTTTGAAAAGTCTTATGATAAGTACCTAACTTTTAATCTGGAAAAATCAAGTTGTGATATTTTTGGTGTATACCGAGATATCGTGAAGTGTTGTGGCCGAGAACCTAAGATTTCTAATGAAGGTCGAGGAAAGCTGACGGTGGAATCTACCTCAGCAAAAGAAACTGAAAAATTGAAAGGATCATCACACCTTGAAGGAGTCAAAGCGGAATGTGCAGTACATGCCTTTTGGAATTACTCCAAGGGAATGATATATGCACCCCAGCTGATGACCTACTCTGAGAAAAAACTTGTAGAGGAATTAAAAGATCAAGGTGTAATAAGAATTGAACGAATGAAGAAGAGGGTAAATGGAGTCTTTGTCCCACTTCCCAATTTAATTACAGGCAGTCCCCAGGTTACGACGGGGGTTCCGTTCTTGAGACACATTGTAAGCCGAAAATCGTCGTAAGCCGGAACATTGTCAAAAATCCTAAGAAAACCTTACTTTTAATGCTTTAGGTGCATTCAAAACTATGTAAACTGCATTCTTATTGCATTTTTCATAAAAAAAAATTTAAATATTGATTATTTTCCATTTTTGGTGTCATATTTCTTCTGCCAGATCAGCGTTTGTAGGCATCGTAACTCTGGAACATGCGTCGTAACCCAGGAACATGCGTCGTAACCCTGGAAATAATTTCTGATGAATATAATTGAAAAGCGTTGTAACTTCGGAACGTCGTAAGCTGAGACCGTCGTAACCCGGGGACTGCCTGTATTACATTCAATTCTACTCGATTGCCCTCTATAGTAAAAGCAGCCTGGCTACGTTTTAAGATCAAACAATATATCCCAAGACCGAGGAGATGTTTCCATTGTCAAGAGTTCGGACATATGTTAGGGTCCTGTAGACAGAGACTGCAGGGCAAGCCGGCTACTTGTGTCAAGTGCAGTGAGCCGGAGCATGGCATGTGTGGTAAACAAGCCAGATGTATACATTGTGGAGACAATCATCCATCGTATTCACTTAATTGTGATGTGTACATCATGGAAAAAGTAATTCAAACTTTAAGGGTAACAGAACGTATTACATTTAGGGAGGCAAAAGAGAGAGAGTATTGAATCAATTCGTTAGACCAGGAATATCCTTTTCCAGTGTTGCTGCAAATCGAAGAAGAAACAAATGTTACCAAGGATAATTTAAATAGAAAATCAGTGATGACCTCTACTCGTGCCTCTTTGGAGGCAGCGCCAGCTGTTGCTGGTACTCCTTCCTCTTCGGAGGCTGCGCCAGTGATTTCTGGTGCTCCTGCCCCTCCAGAGGCTGCACCAGTAATTTCTGGTGCTCCTTCCTCTTCGGAGGCTGCACCAGTGATATCTGGTGCTCCTACCTCCTCGGAGGCCATGCCGGTGATTTCTGATGCTCCTGCCTCTTCGGAGGTGGTACCAGTTGGTTCTGGCACTCCCTCCTCTTTGGAGGCAGTGCCCATGGTTTCTGGCACTCTTGCTTCTATGGAAGCAGAGCCAGTGATTTCTGGTACTCCTGCCTCTCTGGAGGCTGTGCCAGGAGTACCTGGCACTCCCGCCTCTCTGGAGGCTGTACCACCTGTAAATGCTTTCGAGGAGGCACCAATATCCGATCCTCACACCCCTCCTCAGGCGACACCAGCTTTGTCTGCTGTTCCTGAGACTGATAACCTTCTAAAAAGGAAGGCAGCCTTAAACAATTGGTATCCTTCCAGGAAAAAAGAGCAAGGTTGTAAGCTGAAAGCTCTTAAAAGGAAAGTAAAATTCATTAATTTTCTCCAGTGGAAATGTCAGGGATTAAGAGCCAAATGGGAAGAGTTAAGGCTGCTTATATCAGCAGTGTCTCCTGTTTGTATAGCTCTGCAGGAAACCATGATTGGTAATAATATGTGCCCCAGCCCACGTCCTTTTGTTATTTTGGGAGATATGAATAGCAGAAACCCTCTTTGGGGTGACATTATCACCAATCAAAAAGGAAGGTGATTAGGTTCCATCATAGAAGATGAAAATGTGGGGATCCTCAACTCTGGGGAGTCTACGCATTTTCATGTTCAAACAGGCATGTTATCAGCAGTTGATTTATCTATATGTAGTGACGACTGTCTTATTGACTTTACTTGGAAAGCTATAAATGATAGATGCACCAGTGACCATTTTCCAATAGTGGTGAGTGTAGCATCAAGTCCTCCATCTTCAAGGCTACCCAAATGGAACATAGGTAAAGCTGATTGGTCAACATTCCAGGAGCACAGCTCAATAGATGACTCTGCTGATGACTTTCCCTGTGTAGATGATGCTCTTGACTTTTTTAATACAATAATGTTCTCAGCTGGTCTTCAATCTATACCTAGGACTTCAGGCAAATTTGTCCACCGACCAGTTCCCTGGTGGACTCGTAAATGCCAGGAAACTCATAGAACTATGAGATCTGCCTTCATCAGATACCGCAGATGAAAATGTGAGTATTATCGTGTAGAATTTCAAAAAGCGAGAGCTAATTTTCGCATGGAAATAAAAAAAGCACGAAAAGAATCTTGGACAATATTCATATCTTCACTAAATTCAAAAACTCCTCTGACTCTAGTTTGGAAGAGAGTTAGAAAAATAGCAGTCAAGTTCGCTCCTTGTCAACCTCCAGTTATCAAGGTCAATGGTTGCGAGGTAGCAAACCTCCAGTTAGTGGCAAATGAGTTTGCTAATCATTGTGCTAATGTTGCGAAGAAAAATTATGATAGACCCTATTCAGCTCAAAGACGGATAATGGAAGAGGTCGAAATTGATTTTAGCACCTCAAGACATGAGCAGTACAATGCTCCTTTTACTATTAGAGAATTTGAATCAGCCTTGAATAAATGTAATGAATCGGCTCTTGGGCTGTGGATGATATAACATATTCAATGATTAAGCATGCTCCTGAAAATACCAGACTTTTCATATTAAGCCTAATTAACAGAATTTACAGAGAACATATCTTCCCCAAGCTTTGGAAGAAGTTAAAATTACTACCATTTGTGAAACCTGGAAAAGATCCGTTCAAGACAGAAAATTATCGTCCTATTGCATTGACATCTTGTTTGTGTAAGATCATGGAAAAAATGGTGAACACACGATTGATGTGGTACTTGGAAAGAGGTAAATACCTTTCGCCTGCTCAGTGTGGTTTTCGGAGTATGCACTCCACAACTGATGTATTGGTACGAATGGAATCTTCAATATGTGAAGCTTTTGCCAACAAACAGCATCACATCACTGTTTTCTTTGATCTAGAGAAGGCTTATGATACAACATGGAGATATGGCATTTTGAGGGTCCTTTATGAATGTAACCTGAGAGGCAATTTGCCCCTCTTTATTAAGGCTTTTTTAAAAAATAGGATATTTCAGGTTCAGGTTGGAGGGTTTCTAAAATAATTCCCCCAGATATAACATATACACTATTTGTTGATGACCTGTCAATTTTTTTTGTAGCATCAAGGATGGCAGTGGCTGAACGACGCCTTCAGCTTTGCATTGATAATAGTATAGTAAAATGGGCTGAGGTTAATGGTTTTAGATTTTCTGCCAATAAAACAATAACTATGCACGTTTGTCGTATAAGGGGAATCCACCCTGATCCAGAGCTATTCATTCATAGGCAGAGAATTCCATGTGTTGGTGAAACAAGGTTTCTTGGTTTGATTTTTGATAGCAAGCTGACTTGGATTCCACATCTGAAATATATTAAGGCAAAATGCTTGAAAGCAATGAATTTGCTGAAAGTCGTGTCTCACACTTTGTGGGGTGCAGACCGAACTCAGATGTTGAGATTATATAAAGCCTTGGTCTTTTCAAAATTAAGTTATGGGTGTGAGGTGTACACTTCTGCGAAGCCAAATAGCCTTAAAATGCTCAACTCAATTCATCATGGAGGAATACGATTATGTACAGGAGCATTTAAATCATCTCCCACCGAGAGCATGCTTGAAGATGCTGATGAGGTGCCACTGGATCTTCATTACAAGCGTCTGCTGGTTCGGAGCTGGTATAGATTCCAGAGGCTACCTAAATCTTTAACCAGCATTTGTATGAGAAATGAAAGGCATTGGCAGTTTTATGAAAATTGCCCCAAGCAACCTCATCCATTTGCTTTTAGAGTAAATTTTATTGTCTGTGAATTAAATATGCCAAGAATCGAGATTTTACCAGCAAAATATTCAGTTAGTCCCCCCTGGAACTTTCCAGAGGTAAAATTTTGTAGATATTTTAATTTTACCAAGACAGAATTGTCCAGTGAGGCCATGTGGTCAATATTCTTAGAACATTCCGTGCAACATGGTGACTCCACTGCAGTTTTTACAGATGGCTCAAAGTCAGATGCTGGCATCAGCTTTGGTGTAGCCTTCCCTGATGTAGAGAGAAGTGGCAGGTTATCATCTGTTGCATCGATTTTTACAGCAGAATTATATGGAATTTTAAAGGCTTTATAGGAAGTTTTAATTTGGAATGAAAATAATTTTAGTATATATTGTGACTCAAGAAGTGTTCTTTAGTCACTGGAATCTGTTAACCCTTTAAACCCTCTGATTTTAGATATATTGGAATGGCTGCTTTTACTAAAAAGAAGAGGGAAAGAAATGAAGTTCTGTTGGGTGCCTTCCCATGTTGGGGTGCCTGGGATTGAGAAAGCTGACCAACTTGCAAAGTCTGTGGTCAGCTACTCAGAACCCACAAGATGCCTACTACCATATCGGGATTTGTATCCTCTAGTAGGTCAGAGAGTTGAAAAATGTTGGCAGTCCCAGTGGGAGGATATTTTAACTAATCAAAAAATGCGTAGTATCATGTCATCAGTGTCTCCTTGGTCATATCCGAATATGCCAAGGAGACAAGAAACGATGTTGTGCAGATTGAGGATTGGACATACAAGACTCACACATGGGTTCTTGATGTCTCGTGAAAATCCTCCGTTTTGCAAGAACTGTACTGTGCCCTTGCCTGTGAGTCATTTGCTGGTTGAATGTCCCAGACTTGGGAATTTGAGACATAGGTTCCTGTCTTGGGGTTGTGACAGAGTAGGTAATTTTATCCTAGCTACAATTCTTGGAAAGGATTGTAATATAGAGCAGTTATATATTTTTATGAGGGAGGCTGGCCTCCTTAACCAAATTTAAATTATACATAGATTGTCTATGTAAGAACTTATATATATGAACAAAATTTTTATATATATTTAGATATTTTTATATGAAATTTATCAAAAATATAATTTTTTATATTGAATTTATTTCTGTGTCAATTACCCAGATGATGTGACACCAGATATAATACACAATCAATCAATCAATCTCTCTCATTGACTGTAATACTAATGATACTCCTCCATCCTCCACTAGAAAAATCCAGTTTTAAGAATTCTGGATGAAATGATTATTGTTATTGTATATTGACATAAACCAAATTGAGAAACACAAGTTGCTGACGTCCTTACCGTATCTATTAAGTATTTATTAAGAGCTCCCAGAAAATTTTCAAGTTGTTAAACCCTGCTGATTCTCAATGGTGGCTTCCATTTCCATAAGTCAAAATAAAATACATTTTTGTTCATCCCTCATGCAACGGAGATCTCAAGAATGAATACTGATGGTGAATTTATGCTTAAGAAGTATTGGTGTAAATTCATGGTGAATTTATGCTTGAGAAGTATTGGTGTAAATTCATGATTGCCTCATGTCTGACCGACCTCAACTGATTGTTGAAAGAGGTGAATGACACCCTTAATCTATGCTAGAAGAAGTTGTGTCCAGGTAGTGTTCACAATTAGAAGGGCTTCTCCAATTGTTGAGGATGCCTCGTGGAGAATGCTTCGATGACATCAATGAGGATGAAGTTGGCACCCTCATTGATGCCCACTCTGACCCCCAGACCGACAAGGATTTGGAAGAGCAGACAAAGTCTGCCAGTAAGGAAGAAGACATGCCAGGTTCAGGGGACAGGGACGAGGAGGATGAGTACTTGTCTTTGGAATGTCTGTCTGGAATGATGAGTACAGCTAGGGAGCTACAGGAGATGACTGAGATATGGGATCCTTATATGGAACCCTCCATAAAGTTCACAAATGGCCTTGATGAGTGCATGGCACCTTGTAATAACGCCCTCGTCTGTATGAAGCAGCAGGCAACAACTGCTACCTATCATGATGTTTCGGGAGCCCTTGAAGAAGGACCAAACCCATGAAGAAGCACCTGGGGAAGGGGAAGAGGAGCCCCCAGAACTGTAATTCCTCAGCTTTGCTATGCAGTCATATTTTCATCGTCATTCATTGGACTGCAAACCATGAATTCAACATTCATCACTGTTGAGTAACCTGTATGGTTTACATAATCTTAAATTTCTCATATTAATAAACATTACCTTAATATAATTGATCTAACCCTAAATCCCCAAAACCATGCCCAAATTTAACCACATTTGCAACCCTGTTACCTCCTATTTGTCCGCCAGTTGGCAACACAGTCGTTTGACAGTTACAAAACCTTCCCTTGAAAATCAGATGTTAACCCTTAAACGCCTATTGGACATACTATACGTCAGCTAAAATTGTCGTCAGGTGCTTAACGGACGTACTATACGTCGACTAAAAATTTTTTTTTTTAAATTTGGGGAAAAATAGTTATAGGCCTAGTTTGCTAAAAATTTGAAATCACACGCTTTGACGGATGCTGGGAGTTCACGGATCAAGCTGTTGTTTTTTTAACAAGCGTTACCCAGCCGCGCATGCATGAATTGCTTTCTTCTCGCACCAGCAAGCATCAGCGACGTGTCGTCGGAGAGCGATCTCTTGCTGCATTCGTGTTTTGCAGAACTTTTGCGAGTTTTAGAGTATTTGTGACGTAACAGGACGTTCACAGAGATGTCCCAATGTCGTCAGGAGTGTGAAAGGCGCGTATTGCCTCTCGGTAGTGATAGTGTGAGACGAGTTTTGGACTAGGATGCTGGAGAGGGACCAAGCACCCAAGGAGACCCAGCTTTCCAACGCCGTGTAGTGCGGCCTCATGTGGCCGAAAATGTCCAAGGACCACATCCTGTGCCTTTTACAACCCCTAGTAAGCATCGGGGTGTCCTGAGGGGCATTTGTAAACATTTGGGAGGCCTCCAACAAAAAGGACATAGACGAATACTTTTTGGAGCTCTATCGAGAGCAGCTCAAAAGTCCTCATTTTGATGGCAGTTGGTCATTTAGTGATGAGGACATCAAGCCTGATGTCTGTGATGACTAATATTGAGTTAAAAAGAGTGCAAATTTAGCGATCGATGTGTCGATTTTTTAAATGTTTATGCTTTTATGTTTAAAATGTGTATGAAAAAATATTACATAAAGGTATTTTCATTTTTGTACAGAAATAAGATACAAATTAAGGCAGCCTTTGTAACTACGCTCCACGTTGTCAGGGGATGTTTTTTCATGTTCGTTCTTGTCCACCAATTCCGAAAAATGCATTGTGTTATTTTATTAATTATGCATCTCTTCCATAAATCCTTTAAAAAGTTATACATTATTTCACTGTATCCAAGAATATTGTATGTATTCTCATATTATTGTATTTTAAAATACTACGGCAAATTTAAGCCCGTATTCCGCGGAGCGGCCAATGTTGTGGTTTGAAATCAGCTGATGAATAAGAGTTTGTTTCCCCATAATGCAATTCTGAGCGAATGCTCTTGCTTCTAGTTAGCATAAACGAATATCTAGATGCTTGACTCATATGAGACAAAGTTATTTTTCCTTATACACTGTGTTTTTAGGTGGAAATATTTATTGAATATGTCTCGTTGTGAATGTGAACTACTTTTTTTTCGTTAACATATTACGTTGGCGGCATGTTTATTGTGTAAAAAATTACGTGATTCCGTTCGCAATAATCCTTTATATCATTGTAATACGAACTTTACGTTATTTATCTTATATCGGCGTGAAACCAACAGTAAAATGTGTTCTTTCAAACACAGTAGTTTTGATTAAAATGATTTTATCCCAATTTTATCTACGGTTGTGTTTGATGGCATACGTGTACTGCAGTTTTATCCTTGTTGCCGATGTACGATAATAGTCATTAGCAGCTTGAACAGTTTTCTCAGCTTCAGTTATAAATAACTAGGTTTAAATGTAACAGTATATTTCCCGATTGATCTTTAATCTATATTGATCTCTGATCTATAGCGAATAAAGTTATTACATTAAGATATCTCAGTTCTATTCTATACATAACGCCATTTATAAGAACTACAGTAATGTTGTACTGTAGTACGATGATTGAAATACAAGCCAAACGGATGTTATCCAGTTCGGTTGTACTTAGAAAAAAAAAGTCGTTTCTGTTCAGTTGTTCATGGCTGTACACGGTTCACGCAACGAGTATAACGTTAAAACCATACTTTCATCATTCTCTTTTGCTGTTATTGAACTTATGTAACTAGAAGATGGATAAAGTTAGGCCATTATAATTTGATCTCTCATAAAATCGGACTATCGTAAGACTTAACTTAATTATCGTAACCTGAACACTACAGCTACCCTGTACACTGTATAAACTTTATTATATCTTTACATACTCTAGACACCCAAAAGTGCTGTACAGTAAATTCTAATGTACTATACTGCATAAATATAATTTTACTTATTGCGCCTTTGTGGGATTACGGCGCCTTTGACTGGTCTAGAGTTTCGAAAGAAGGTGTGTGGTGGCCGTAGGCTTTAAAATCGCTCAGCGTCGAAAATCGCTGGGCGTCGGCGGCCAGGAACGGAACCCCTGCCGCTAACCGAGGGCCGCCTGTATTACTATGTGAAACAAACAGACTTCCAAACACCATTGCTGATCAGAGTTGACATTAAAATGTAAAGTGAGAGGGTAGTTTCCTTATGAAGATCATCTAAAAAGGTGGGCAGGGCAAGAGGATAACAGCCCATCATCCAATTGCTAGTTCAGGTGTTAAGTTATTCCAAATTCAACAGGCAGTTACACCAACCTCTTTGATCTTTGAACTTGCGAAGTTGCTCCTGTTTGCTCTGCATGGGTGCCGTGGTCGGAAACATCCACAGTGATGTCGGCTGTATAGAGAAAGAGAGGAAGAGGAAGCAGAGCATTAGGGTTCACTCGGTCAATGTTAGTTTTAAAATTAAAATGTTTTAGGTACTGTATGGCAATGAACCAGTTGATGAAAGGGTCTTCATTTGTAAATGACTTGTTATCATCTAAAGATATTCCCATGTTTATGGCAACACCTTCAACTTATCTTTTCACATGAGAATCTTAACTATTAGAAACAGTTTGTGCACCATTCCAATTAATTATTTGGTCTAAATTAAAACTATGATCCACCAAAGTGCTGCCCTGTGCATGAAGATCGTAGGCCCTTCTGTGTTCCCTTAATCTTACATCCAGTCCCCTACCACTCTACCTGTAGTAACAACCATTGTAATCATGGCATGGAACCTTGTAAACACCATTGTTTTTCGTAGTACTAGTATTGTTCTATGTAAGACCTTTTGCAAAAGTGTTTTTTATAGGTATAAACAATTTCTATATCAGTATTTATTTACATAATCACCTACTTTTGAGACTTCATTGTCAAAGGGCAATGATACGAATTTCTTTATATTAATTTCCTTATTAGCTTAACCATCATAAAACCTCTTTTTAGCTCAGCTGATGATGTCAGTAATAAAATGTTCATGGTACTTTAATTACCTAAAGGTGTCTACAACATGGTTAAGTTCATTGTCTAGAAATTTGGGATCGCATATACAAAGTGTCCTTAAAACAAAGCTAATTCCTTTTAACTTGTTGTGAGTGGTGGGAAAAATAATGAATATAATAATTTTCTTTGTTAGTAGCTTTTCTAAAAACTAAAAATTTGAAAGACTTAATGTTTTCAAGAAGTTACTGTTTTCATCCCTATGAATTGAAACAACTTACTGAGTACTGCCAACAACATTGTTGATCCTATAAGATTTACAGTTGAAAAGGAGGTTGATGGCAAGATTTCTTTCTTAGATGTTTTAATTCATAGGGATGAAAACAGTAACTCCTTCAAATTTTCAGTTTTTAGAAAAGCTACTAACAAAGAAATTAAATTCATTATTTTTCCCACCACTCACAACAAGTTAAAAGGAATGTACAGTCTCGGTGAATTGAGTATTCGCCAAATACTAAATTTGCCTTATATTCAAAATTCTCTCTAGAGCTTTTATTATTTGAGGAAAATCCATTATTCGTTCCTTGGGACATCTGGCAATCCTTCTGCACTTTTAAGTGACATGGCAACCTATCTAGTATTCTTCTGCGTGGCCGGAGAGTAAATATCAAAATATTGTCATATCTGGTTGTGCACATACAGTTTTTGTGCATTTGGCCCCATTTATTGGGGTTCTTTTGGGGGAAAAAATAGGTTGCCATCACAAGAGAACATAGCTCAATCGCCTTACATAAGGTTAATATACCTAACAAGGATGTTGTGGGCGTGACCGTACTTACAGTGCAGATTTCGATTCGCAAGTTCAGAGGAGGTTCCAAGGAAATATTCATCCACGCTCCTAGTAGCCATCGCCCACGGGAAATAAATGAAGCTACAGCTTGGTTCATAAAGAGAGAGGTGGATAGGAATCCTAGGATTACAGCACGTATCCTCAAACAGGAGAATAAAGTGTTAGAGAACACAAAACGACCTTGTGTCAGCTCATCCTCGGATTTTACGAGCATACTGCCAGACGTTGGCAACTCCTCTACCAGGCGATGCCACTCATCACCCTAAAGCAAAGGGGGACTAGGTTCTCTTTTTACAAGAGACGGATTGTGTGGGTGGAGGAAAGGTGGAAATATGTCCTCTGAAGAGATGACGCAATGTTCACAACAGATGAAGTCAGCAAAAGATGGGGCAAAGTTAAAAGGAGGGTTTAATCTAAAGCAACATGATCCCTATGACCCCAAGTTCATGCAGCACACAGTAAAATGCCCCCAGTATCTGATGGGTTGGTGCTGTTTTTCCTTATGGCACTGGAAACTCATCATACCACCGAAGAATCAAACTGTGACCAAAGACAGTATAGGCAGGCCCCGGGTTACAACGGTCTCGGCTTACGACGTTCCGAGGTTACGACGCTTTTCAATTATATTCATCAGAAATTATTTCCAGGGTTACGACGCATGTTCCAGGGTTACGACGCATGTTCCAGAGTTACGACGCCTACAAACGCTGATCTGGCAGATGAAATATGACACCAAAAATGCAAAATAATCAATATTTAAAGGTTTTTTTGATGAAAATTGCAATAAGAATGCAGTTTACATAGTTTTGAATGGACCTAAAGCATTAAAAGTAATGTTTTCTTAGGATTTTTGACAATGTTCCGGCTTATGACGATTTTCGGCTTACGACGCGTCTCAAGAACGGAACCCCCGTCGTGACCCGGGAACTGCCTGTACTTTGAACTCCTAGTGGACTATTTGCAAGAATGCTTTGAGGCCACCAACAATGGTCATTAATTACTTTCAAGACTGGCCAGGCAACTCGCCAGATCTGAATCCCATTGAGAACTTGTGAGGGATTATGAAATCGCAATTACGGAACTGTGACGCCTCCTCCATTCCCAAGTTCGAGGTTGCACTTTGTGACATCTGCAACAATCTTGACCCCCAACTACTGATGAATGTAGCCCTTCACTTCCACATCGTCTAAAAGCTGTCATCAAGGCCAAAGGAAGCTCGATGAAGTATTAAATTAGGGTATATGAAATTTTTATTTATTTATTTATTTTTTTTATCCATCTTTCAGCTCAAACGTAAGTCTGTTGTATTGATGAATACTCAGTCAGCCAAGACTGTAATTACTAGCTTTGTTTTAAGGGCACTTCGCATGTACGATCCCAAATTTGGAATAACTTCAACACCCAAACCAGCACTTTGATGATGGGCTGTTATCCTCTCACCCCGCCCACCCTTTTAGATGATCTTCATAAGAAAACTACCCTCTAACTTTACAAAGTCTGTTTGTTTTACGAAGTAAATATTCTAATATATGATTGTGGACTTTTATGAAAAAATAGTAATGGTAATAGTAATAATATAACTAATTACAAAATGCCCATGAAAATGTTCTTTCCTCTCATCTTTAGTTTTCAACTCCCAGAGAAGCTCAAGCCAGGGCTGTCAAATATGTCAAGTGAATGTGACAGGTAGGGGAGTGTTGCTGATTAGCAGTCAATGATTCCCCCCCTCTCTCTCTTTTCCTTCTGCCTCTCCTCTATATCTCCGCATCTCTCTCCTCACTCTCCTTCTCACTCCTCTCTCTCTCTCTCTCTCTCTCGTTAGTAGTTAGTGGTAAATAATTTTCAATTTATCTAAATTTACCTTTACCTTCTAGAACTGTAAATGCACCATTCTAAGACAGACACATAACTAAGAGTTGTATTAGTCCAAATAAAAGGCACTGTTTGTTCATGAAAAGGAATTTCAGAACAAAGGAATTTCAGAACAAAGAGAAAGAGATAGAATAAGGAATTGCTTAAAAGAGTTTCAGAAAATTTCTAAAAATAGATTTATCTGAAAGGGGGAAAAGAAGAGAGAAATATAGTAAGTATGTAATCTTCACACACATATTTTTACCAACCATGTAAGCTAAGTTGTGAATGAAATTATTGTAACTTTAATTTTATTTAAAAGTTAGCTTAATACTTAGAGAGCATGCTTAGGGTAATTTTTACTGTCCAAACTCTAGAAGTAAATATTTATCAGCATTTTTGGAGACTGCCAAACTTATGGGAAAATTCCCCTTCTGCGAGGGTGGTCTGGAACTTAACCTCACATAAGTTCAGGGTATTACTGTATATGCCTCTGTGTGTGTGTGTGTGTGTGTAACATCATATACATATCTGTTATGTATGTATGTACTATATATATATATATATATATATATATATATATATATATATATATATATATATATGTATTATATGTATTATATATATATGCTTAAAAAATCACAGTAGATGCACGTGACTTCATAAATAAGCAAATACCACAGGAAAATGATAGTCAGAAATCCAAGCGCTTTCGTCTTTGCTAAGACATTGTCAAGGAGCTAATGAAAGACAATTGGAGAGAGAGGTCTCAGGTACACAACAAGATCAAGAATACCAGATGGTTAATTGTCAAAAGGGTGAAAATTAAAAGAGATAATCCAGGATTATCGGATATCACACGGTCACAAACCTAAACAGATTTGACCCTAACCGAAATTTCAAAGTATCTTTACAGTCCAAAACATGTAAAAACTGAATATGATCATTTTGTTGCTTATATTTATCTACAACTTTTTTCATTATGAAAGCATCAAGTTTAAACAAACCAAGACTTAAATTTAGAACATTTCTATTATTTTACTTGATGAAACAAGATTCAATGATATTCCTTTTAACTGTGTCATTACATGTGATTAAGGCTCTTGCTTGACTCCAGTTAATAGGATGATCTAAATCTCTCATATGTACGAATAATGCATTCGATATTTGCCAAGTTCTCACAGATTATTGGTTCTGTTTGAGACGTTGTGAAAGAGATTTACCGGTCTGTCCGTAATAGACTTTTATCACACTTTTTGCAAGGAATTTCATATATGCAGCCTGGAAGATCTTTAGGAGAATTTTTGATTACTAAACTCTTGACATTAATATTACTGAAAACAACATTTATGTTAAAAGAATTAAAATTCTAGGAATATCTAAAAACCTTTCATCGTAGGGTAATTTTAGAATGTTATGCTTACTAAATTCAAGTTTGTCATTAGTTGAATAAAATGTTTTTCTAGCTCTTTTCCATGCCACATCTACAAAAGTCCTTGGGTATTTAAGTTTCAATGCAATATCATAAATAGTTTTTGCAATATCATAAATAGTTTTAATTTCAGCATCAATAAACTGCAGGCTACAGACATGTAAAGCCCTTAGGAACATCCCAGAAAAAACAGAGAATTTAACATTATGATGGTGATTGAAGTAGTAATGAACAAAAGAGGCAATGTTAGTTGATTTTTGAAAGACTGAAAAGGTGAAATTTCTATCATTTCTATGGACAGTTACATCAAGAAAATTCAAATTACAGTTTCTTTCTTCCTCTACAGTAAATTTTATAGAAGGGACTAAATTATTGAGATTATTAAGGAATTCTTGGAGATTTTCGTGAACTGGCCAAATACAGAAAATATCATCCACAAACCTAAACCATATAACTTTGGGGCAAAATTCTTGGTAAGAGTTTTGTCTCAAAAAATTCCATGTAAATATTGCTAAGGACAGGAGATAAGGGATTACCCGTAGCCATGCCAAAGTTTTGTACAAAAAATTCCCCATTAAAACAAAATTTACTATCTTTGATACATAACCTTATGAGACTTAATGAGGTTTGCTACACTTAAGGGAATGTCATGACGTTCTAATTCATCCTCCAAATATTCAAGTAAGTCATCTACAGGCACTTTTGTAAATAAAGAGACAACATCAAAACTAACCATAAAATCAAAATTCAAATTTAAACTATTCAATTTGTTTATAAAATCAACATTGTTTTTAACATTTTTATTAGAAATGTTTCCTACCAAAGAAGTAAGAATTTTTACAAGCCATTTAGATACAGTGGTCCCCCCGTATTCGCGGGGATGCGTACCAGACCCCCCAGCGAATAGTTAGAATCCGTGAATGTTTGGAACCCCTATAAAAACGCTAAAAACAGCCTATTTTGTTAGTTAAATCTTAAGAAAAACCACTAAAAATTTTCATACTTAGTTTTTTTAATAGTTTTATCACAAAAAGTGCATTTTATGATTAAATTGATAACAAAAACCAGGAATTTGTGGATATTTCTCATAGAAAAATACCGCGAATGCGCGAATTTTCTGCGAATAATGCAGGGAAATGTTCCCGAGAGAAATCCCCGAATGTGTGAGTCCGCGAATCCGAAGAACGCGAATACGGGGGGTCCACTGTAAATTATACGTAACTGAGCCCACTGAACTAATGATTGGTCTGATAGGGTTATTGATTTTATGTGTCTTGACTAAACCATACATATAAGGCAGGGAGGCGCATTACAGTGTAAACTGTTTAATAAAATGGTTCAAGCCCTTCAAAATGGATTTAATTTATTTATTAAAATGGGAGTTCATTGTCTGTGTAGGGTCAGACCTCAGTTTCATATAAGTATCAGTATCATTTAGCAATGTCATTATTTTACTTAAATAGTCACTTTTATTCATTATTACCACTGCATTAGATTTACCTGCTTTTGTCACTTTCACTGTTTCGTCTTCTTTAATTTTCTTAAAAGCCTGGAGCACCATACACAATGCTTTGTGTATGTGTGTCGAGCGTATGTGTGATGTCGGCTTCGGAGCTTTTCTCTCGCCCCTTCTAATCGATCCTCACTCTTTGTGTAATTCGTGTAGGGGGGGCCGCTTGCTCGAAAGACAACACGTGCTTGGAGTGCACCTCTTGGCCCTCGTACCAGTGAGATTTGGCTTCCTCAAAGAAGAAGCAGCAGCCTAAAGCTTCGTCGGTGAAGCTTTCCCGGGATTCGAGGAGTAGGAGTAGCAGCAGAGACGGGAGCGCCCCTTCACCTTTGGTATTAGCGGAGAGGAAGTCTCCCGTGTTTCTACAGGTTCTTTCTCCTGCCCTCGCCCAGCGAGAGGGCCTAGGTGAGTCCTTTGCCAGGTCCCCCCACCCCCCCCCCCCCCAGGGGGGTCCCGATGAGTCAATTGCCCAACAGGTGGTACCTGAGGCTTCCGCGGTGTTGAGAGACTGCTGGACGTGGCTGCAGTTACAGGGCACCCCGTCCTGGTCCTCTCTCTTAGCACCGGTGCAGGGGGAGGGCCCGTCCCTCCCCACTACGGAGCTTCCTGCTACGGCTCACCTCGCTGCGGCTCTCCCACCTCTTGAGTGGAGCGTGCCACTTGCGGCTGGAGCCGGGCCGGTGTACCCGGTCACGGGGCCACCCGCCCGCCCAGCTCCAACCCTTCCCTCTCCTGCCGTTGGGCATTTCTTTCCCCCTCATACTCCAGGCAGATCCCCGATGAAGGACGATGCTTTCCCGTCCTGGGGCTTCACGTTTTTGGGGGCAGGAGGAGCCGGGGGTGGCCTTCCAGGGTGGTCCCGCTGTGGTGGGGGTGTCCCCGGAGTGACCAAAACGCTCCCCGGCCTCTCCCCGTGACGGTAGTCGCCAGAGGAGAAGGAAGAGACGACGGGACTCGTCCGAGGACGTGAGTTCTTCGAGTTCCTTCTCGAGGGAGAGATCCTCCTGTAGGAGAAAACGCTCCTCCAAGAAGAGACGCCATCATGGAAGAGGTAGGAGGTGCAGCTACTCCTCGTCCTCGAGCAGCTCTTCCCGCTCTCCTCCTCGTAACAGGGATCTTAAAGGGAGTGGGGGGAGTGACAGGCGCTGGGACAACTCCCAGCAGAGGCGGCGGCATTCTCCTTCGCCCCCTTTGCCGAGGGATGCCCCCAGGATGCTGTTTTCAAATGATTCGATTTAACCTTATGAAGATAGCATTAAGTATCTAGGTGTTACATTTGATAAGAAATTAACTTTTACTCAACTTGTTAATGAGGTTGTATGTAATGTGAAGCTTCGTCTTAATATTCTTGAAGTTGTATCTAATTTTAATTGGGGGGCAGATCGAATTACCCTTTTGAGGATGTACCAGGTGTTATGCCTAAGCAAAATTGATTATGGTTGTCAAGTTTATGGTTGTGCATGCAAGACAACACTGCAGAAATCAGATGTCCATAATTTGGCTTTAGGTATTTGTACGGGAGCCTATAGAACTTCTCCAGTAGAAAGCCTATATGTTGAGTCAGGTTTCCCCCCACTATTTATCCGTAGGGAGGAAATAGGCTTGAGAGTCATATCAAGAATACTTACGTCAAAGCTAAACCCTAACTATAAGTATGTTAGAGAACCAGCTGACAGAGCCCCAAATAGACCTAGACTGCCAAAGCCGCTTGAGTTCCGACTAGCAAGCTCTGCCAGGGAGGTGGGATTACTTCCCCCTGCAGTAGCTGAAATTTCGCCCTCAAAGTTTCCTCCTTGGAATAGACCATGCCTAGAAATCTGCCCAATTAGGGACAGCAGGAGCAACAGTTCTGGTGATCAGTTGAGGGCAAGTTTCTTGGACCATGCTTTTGAACATGGTGATTCTCATCATATATATACTGATGGCTCGAAGGGTTCTGATGGTGTTGGTTGCTCTGTAGTGACTAGTGATAATATCATTAACCCTCTTACGCCGAAGCGGTAAAAAAAAAAATTGTCTCCCGTGTGCCGGAGGTGTTTCAGAGTGAGCGCGGAAGCGGAAAAAATATTTTTTTCAAAAAATCACAGCGCACTTAATTTTCAAGATTAAGAGTTCATTTTTGGCTCCTTTTATTTTATTGGCTGAAGTTTAGTATGCAACCATCAGAAATGAAAAAAATTATCATTATCATATATAAATAATGCGATATATGATAGCGCAAAAATGAAATTTTATATATAATTGTATTCAAATCGCGCTGTGCGCAAAACGGTTAAAGGTATCAAGTTACTTTTTTTTCGTTGTAATGTACACTAAATTGCGATCATTTTGGTATATAACACATTGTAAAACGATAAAGCAACACAGAGAAAATATTATCACAAAATAATGCATGAATTCGTAACGTGCGGACGTAAACAAATATTTTTTTCAAAAATTCACCATAAATCTAAATATTGTCCTAGAGACTTCCAATTTCTTTCAAAATGAAGAAAATGATTGAATATTACTATACTGTAAGAGTATTAGCTTACAATTGCAGTTTTCGACATTATATGAGGAGTTAAAGTTGACCGAATGTCGAATTTTTTTATATATATTATTTATATGCAATTATTTCGGAAATAAGAAAAGCTACAACCTTCAAATATTTTTCGTTTTATTCTACATAAAATTGCGCACATTTTCATATATAAAACTCTATGAAATGCCTAATATGAAACGGAGCAAATATTCCGAGAATGGGACGTACGCATTTCGGAGATTTGTGGCGGAGAATCCGCGCGCGGAGGGAAGGAAAGATTTTTTTTTTTTAAATTCACCATAAATCTTAATATTTTGCTAGAGACTTTGAATTTGTTTCAAGATGAAGATAAATGACTGAATATTATTAGACTGTAAGAGTTTTAGCTTACAATTGCATTTTTCTACCATTTCAGTAGAGTCAAAGTTTGAGCGAACGTGGTTTTTTTTCTATTTATCGTGATTTATATGCAAATATTTCAAAATGAGAAAAGCTACAACCTTCAATTATTTATTGTTGTATTCTACATGAAATTGCGCATTTTCATATATAAAACTTTATGTAACCGCTAATTTAAAATGGTGCAAACATTACCACAATCGCACGTTTGATTTTTTCGGAAGAGTTACCACGCGGACGTAAAGAAAATGTTATTTTTTTTCATAAATTCACCATAAATCGAAATATTGTGGTAGAGACTTCCAATTTGTTGAAAAATGAAGGTAAATGCTTGAATATTACTAGAATATAAGCGTTTTAGCTTACAATTGCGTTTTTCGACCATTTCGGTAGAGTCAAAGTTGACCGAAGGTTGAAATTTTGGCAATTATCATTATTTATATGAAAATATCTCAAAAACGATAAAGGCTACAACCATGGGTTGTTTTTAGTTGTATTGTGCATGAAATTGCACACATTTCCATATATAAAACTTTATATAACGGCTAATTTTAAAATGGTGCAAACATTACCACAATCGCATGTATGATTTTTTTCGGAAGAGTTACCGCGCAGACGTAAGGAAAAAGTTTTTTCATAAATTCACCATAAATCAAAATATTGTGCTAGAGACTTCCAATTAGTTGAAAAATTAAGGTAAATGATTGAATATTACTAAAATATAAGAGTTTTAGCTTACAATTGCGTTTTTCAACCATTTCGGTAGAGTCAAAGTTGACCGAAGGTTGAAATTTTGGCAATTATCATTATTTATATGAAAATATCTCAAAACTGATAAAAGCTACAATTATGAGTATTTTATTGTTGTATTCTACATAAAAATGCGCACATTTTCATATATAATACTTCATGTAACGGCTAATTTACAATGGTACAAAAATTATGTCAAAGTGACGAAATAATTTCCGAGATGTGTTACAGATACTTTTTAGTGCGGCAAGAAAGAAATTCGCGCTTGCGCGCCCGCGTAACGATTGTAAACAAAACAACACCTTGATCCGTGAACTCCCAGCATCCCCCAAGGCGCGTGATTCAAAAGTTTTCGGCTGGTAGGCCTAAAAGTATTTTTCCGCGAATTTTAAAAAAAACTTTTGTAAGTCGACGTAAAATACGTCCAGTCGGCACACGGGAGACAAAAAATGTCTACGTAAAATACGTCCAGTCGGCGTAAGAGGGTTAAAAAGAAGCTTCCTTCTAATTCTGTTTTTACAGCTGAAATGCTGGCAGTTTTGACTGCTCTTAAATATATTTTTTATAGTTCTTGTACTAACAAGGTTTTTACCATTTTTACCGACTCTTTGAGTGTTTTATCTTCTCTAAAAAGCCTAGTCTCTTGCCACCCTTTAGTGCAAGAAGTACAAGATTGGTTTTATCTTTTAATTAATAGAAGAGGATTTTCTGTTAGGTTTTGTTGGGCTACGTCCCATGTTGGAATTGTTGGGAATGAGCGAGCCAACGCTGCTGCTAAGGCTGCAACTAGGCTTAGGCACATTTCCAACATGGGCGTCCCTGTTTCTGTTTTTAAAAGTACCATTCGATTTTATTGTAGAGACCATTGGCAGGCCCACTGGTCTACTTTAGATAATAATCTTAAATTAAAGTCGATTAGGCCTTCTGTTCATCCTTGGCCTCATAGCCAGATGGATAGAAGGTCTGAGATAGTTTTAGCTAGATTATGTATTGGCCACACTAAATATACTCACGGGTATCTAATGATGAGTGGAGCGGATAGGCAGGTTCCTCGCTGTTCCACTTGTCATGTGGATTTGACTGTGGTGCATATTTTGGTAGAGTGCCCTCATTTTGAAAACAAACGTAGAGGTTGTTTGCTGGCAAATAAGTCTCTTGCCGATATTTTAGGTGTAGGTGCTCAGGCAGAGCAAATTATGACATTTTTAAAAAATATTGGTCTTTTTTATGAATTGTAATTATCTCTTAATTGTTTTAGGTTTCTTGTTTGGTTTTTATGATTGAATGATTTGTATGTTGGATCGGTTGTGTGTATGTTTGTTTGTACGACAATGACTTTTTTATTCTTAAAGATATATATGCGCTGAATGGCCCCTCGGCTCCTGCGCTTGGCTATGTGCCAAAAATTTTATAATCTAATCTAATCCAAGACCGAGCGGGCTCCCTTCCATGTTCCCACAAACTTGTTGCCTTCACGGACGGAGCCTGGATTAAGCTCCTCCTCAGGGTTGTCCAGGTGTTCGGGACATCCCCCCTTGCAGGAGACCGGTTTACAACCGGGTTTAATGGTCCCTCTCCTGGGAGCTTTTCCAGCTTCCTCCAATCCAAGGTCTGGGGTCTGGCCTCTGTCGAGGGACGCTGAGGAGGAGACCTTCATCCAAGAAGAACTGCAGAATGCCATGGAGGAACTAGGCCCAGTGGATGAGAGTTCAACTTTTAGGAGGGTCCTCTCTCTTATTAGGTCCATGAACCGACTAGAGGAGCCAGCCCCGACAATAGAGGACAACAGGTCCTTGGCAGTGGACATTCTGTTCAGGGACCCAGAGGAACCCAAGCCCTCTCTTAGCCTTCCTAGGTCCACCAACATGAAGAAGGCCCTGACAGTGGTGGAAAAGCTCATAGCGGGGTCGAGTAGCTCCCTGCTATTGCACTCCTCGGCTAGGCTACTCCCAGCGTCTAAGCCGAGTCAGAGAAGGCTATATGCGCTGGAAAGAGTCCCTCTTCTTCCCTAATCTGTGGATGGTAACTTGGCGACCCTGGCACCCGGACTCTTGGAAGAGAGGCTCGCGTCAGGGCTAGTCTCTTTCTCCCACCAGGAGGCTATGGTTTTGGAAGTCACAGCTTGGACCTCTATTCACGTGGCTTCATGGTTAGATCTGTGGTCCGGAGCGGTAGCCAGGTTCACCACCCTCCACGACTTGAGGGATAAAGCCTCTCTTGCCCAATTCAAGGAACTGATTTTGTCTGATGGTAAGTCCCTGGGCTTCCTCATGACCCAACTGGTCTCGTCGTGGGCAAACTGGGTCTTGAGGCGGAGGGATTCTGTGCTACCCAAGCTCCCTAGGAACATTCCAGAGAGGGAGCTTAGGACCCTACGGAACGCCCCAGTGGAGGGGGCTGCTCTCTTTCCGGAGAAGCTGGTGTAGGAGTCTGTGGAACGGTGGAGGAAGGCCAGCCAAGGCTCCATCAGATATAGGGCCCCTCCCCTATGTCAGTCAGTGCCGAAAAGACCTAACGAAAGACCGGAGCCTCAGAATAGGACCCTCTCAACTCCCTCCACGGAGTCAGCCCCCCGGAACTGGGGAGACCAGGGGACTCAGCCCTCCCCCAGGACCCTCCTGCCTTCCCAGGCACCCTTCAGGTCCAGACCCCACTACTTCCAGAAGGGGTCGTAACAACCGCTTCCCTAGGAGGAGGTAGGAGTCGAGGCCCCTACTGTGTCTTTCGCCACTGATGGGGAGTTGCCTCTCGAGCTGTTGGCAGAACTGGGAGGATCATGGAGCCGAGCCCTGGACAGTCCAGTTCCTCAGGGACGGTTACCGAGTCCCCTTTCTAGACCTGAAGCCTCCCCTGACAGGGGAGCCCTCCAACAGGTGGTAGATCACTCCCCCGGGTTCTTCAGTCGCCCTTTCCTGATGGAGTCGTCGTTGGCGGGTTGGTAACCGGTCATAGATCTTTTGGTCCTCAACTCGTACGTCCTAAAGACTCCCTTCAAAATGGAAACGCCGCACTCGGTGCTGGCTTCCGTGAGAGTAGGGGATTTCATGATGTCCCTGGATCTCAAGGACGCCTACTTCCAGATGCTGGTACACCTGTCCTCCAGGAAGTACCTGCGCATAAGGTGAGAGGACCAGAGCTTGTAGTTCAAGTCGCTCTGCTTCGGGCTGGCAAAGGCTCTGCAAGTGTTCATGAGAGTGTTCTCCCTGGTTTCGTCTTGGGCCCACAAGAGAAGTATACGCCTTCTCAGGTACCTAGACGACTGGCTACTCCTTTCCTCCTCAAAGGACCACTTGATAGAGTAGAGAGACGCCTTCCTGGCCTTTTGCAAGTCCCTGGGAGAAGTCCCAACTGGTCCCCTCCACCAGGATGGTGTACCTGGGGATGGAGTTGGATACGGAGGATGGGCGAGCTTTCCCATCAGAGGACAGGCTGGCAAACTTCCGAAGGATCACCTGCAACTTCCTAAGCCACTCCCCGAGACCAGCAAAGGAGTGGCAAAGGCTATTAGGCCACCTGGTCTCCTTGGAAAAACTAGTCTCCCAGGGAAGGCTGAGATTAAGACCCTTACAATGGGACCTGAAAGTAGGGTGGTCCCAGCAGGAGGAAACATCTCAAAAGCCGGTTCCCATCTCACTGGCAGCAAGGAAGGCCCTTGGTTGGTGACTGGATCCTGCAAACTCTAGGCGGGGTGTGCCCCTCGGGTCAGTGCCCCCGGAGATGCTCCTGTTTACGGACGTGTCGAAGGTAGGCTGGGGGGGGATATGGTCGCAAGAGGAGAGCACCTTCACATAAAGAGGCTAGAGCTCTTGGCAGTGAAGCGTGCCCTGGAAGCTTTCAAGGAGGCAGTGGGAGGACACACTGTGTCTCTGATGTGCGACAATGCCACGGTAGTCGCCTATGTCAAGGAGCAGAGGGGCCTGAGATCACGGGATCTCTGCGGATTGACGGAGGAGATCTTGAGCCAGGCCGAAGCCCTCGGAACCTCCTTGACGGCAAGGTTCATTCCTGGCAAGAAGAACGTAATCGCAGATGGGGTCAGGTGGTGGGATCCGAATGGTTCCTACACCCTGAGGTAGCGAGAGAGCTAATAGGGAAGTAGGGGTCCCCATCCCTGGACCTGTTTGCAACAAGGCTAAACGCCAAACTGCCAGTGTACTGCTCCCCGGTGCCAGACCCAGCCGCGTTTTGGGAGGATGCGTTCCAACACCCGTAGGATGGCCTGGACATGTACGCGTTCCCTCCCTTCGGAGTCCCCTCAGGCAGGTCCTCAACCATGTGAGGAAGGCAAAAGGGGCGGCCCTGACGTTGGTGGCCACATGGTGGCCAGACAGGGAGTGGTTCCTGGACCTTCTAGAGTTGGCCTCTCAACTGCCTTGGGAGCTGCCCCCCAGGCCAGACCTGTTAAGGCAGCCCCACTTCAAGAGGTTCCACGGGAACATTCCAGCCTTCTCCCTTCATGGCTGGAGACTATCAAGCAGCTGTTGAAAAGGAGAGGGTTCTCGGTGAGGGTGGCCTCTCACGTCTTGTGACTTGAGGGAGTCCTCCTCTAACATCTACCAGGCAAAGTGGAAGGTTTTTGGGGCTTGGTGTAGGAAGAGGGGCCTGGAACCCCTCCGAGCAAAGATCCCAGACATCGCAGAATTCTTGACCTACCTGAGGTTGGACAGAGGCCTGTCAATTCCGGCGGTCAAAGGAGCCAGGGCCGCATTAAGCCAGGTCTTCTCCCTGAAAGGGTTGGATCTGGGGAACTCGAAACCGCTGTCCTTGCTCATAAAGAGCTTTGAGCAGAAGTGTCCCCCCACGCTGGCTTGGTTCCCAGCTGGGATGTCGCGATAGTCTAGGAATCCTTGAGGAAGCCTCCTTTCGAGCCACTCGACGACATCCTGGATAGGGAGCTGACCCTCAAGACGATGTTTCTGCTAGCTCTGGCCTCCACGAAGAATTATATATTGATGGGAAGAAGAAATAAAAAAAAAATAGAAAACTTTCTTGTATAAGAATGGTGTTCTGTAAAATCATCCTGTTATATAGCTCTCCTTATGACACATCTTTGGTCATTATTCATAGTAGGCCTACATGGTGCAATCATATAACTGCATAGCTGCATACCTAAAAAAAATGTGTTAAAGCATACTGTACTCCTAAAAGCATGTTAGGATGCAAGATTTACTAACACCATTTTTTTAATACACTTAATATGCATAAAAAGAAGAAAGAAAGAAAAAAAAGAAAAGAGTATGACTAGGTTTTTTTTCCCCGTTTAACACATCTGACTATCCAATAATGGGTACAGTAATGATAGGCTAATAGATTTTTAAAATCCAGTAAGGTATACAGTTTGGAAGGTATTTTCACTGGTTTTTTACCATAAAAAGACCGAGGAGTAATTATGTGTGCACTCACACTATTCTTTTCACACTTGAGTACTACATTCTCCTGCGTTGTTTTCCATTTCATTCGATTCCTTATGTTTTCTACCCATAGTTGATGATCACAATAACTCTTATTTTTGTTAGAAACAATGCTTAATGAAAATTATAAGGTAAACCACGGAACACGAGAACTTGACAGCCAAACTAAGCGCCTTTCAAATATGACATACCAAATCAAAGAACCTCATTGGTGGACGCATGCAGATAATGTTTTGTTCGACAGAACATTATCCGGGCTCCTTTTCTCTCTAATAACTGCTTACCTGCAGTTTTGTAGAAATATTGTTGTTCAATTCATTTTCATCCCAGGCTCTTTCACTCAAATAACAACTCACAAATATTGCGCATTCATCATTACTCTCACTCTCCCTAGATTATGAATGTGAAAAACATATTTTTTTACAATTTCTAAACACTATTATATAGAAGATTGCTACATTCGAAAGTATGTATAACTCAAAATCTGAAAATTTGCAGATAGACAGTTGTTCGAGTGGCGGCCTCATATCATCGTAATACGAACTTTACGTTATTTATCTTTTATCGGCGTGAAACCAACTGTGAAATGTGTTCTGTCAAGCACTGTAGTTTTGATTAAAATGATTTTATCTGAATTTTATCCACGGTTGTGTTTAATGGCATACGTTTACTGGAGTTTTATCCTTGTTGCCAATGCACGATAATGGGCATTAGCATCTTGAACAGTTTTCTGAGCTTCAGCTATAACTAGGTTTAAGTTTAACAGTATATATCCCTATTGATCTTTGATCACTATTGATCTTTGATCTATAGCAAATAAAGTTATTACATTAAGATATCTCAGTCTTATTCTACATAACATCATTTATAACAACTATGGTAATTGTGTACTATAATACGATGATTGAAATACAAGCCAAACGGATGTTGTTATTGAAATCAGTTGTACTAAGGAAAAAAAAAGAAAGTTGTTTCTTATTCAGTTGTTCATGGCTGTACATGTTTACACAATGAGTATAATGTTAAAACCATACTTTCAACATTCTCTTTTGCTGTTTTTGAACTTATGTAACTAAAAGATAGGATAAAATTAGGCTATTGTAATTTGGTCTCTCATAAAATCGGATTATCGTTAGACAAATTATCATAACTTGAACATTACAGCTACATGTACACTGTATAAAACCTATTATATCTTTACATACTCTAGACACCCAATGGATTAAAGGTAGGCTTTTTTTCACTTTACAGTATTTATAATACTATAATCTTACTGTACAGTAAATTCTATAGTACTATACTGCATGAATATAATTTTACTTATTGTGCCATTGCGGGATTCTGGCACCATTTTACGGGTCTAGGGCACCGTTAACGTGTCTAGTATTCCGAAAGAAGGTGTACGGCAGCCGTAGACTTTAAAATCGCTCAGTGTCGCCGGCCAGGAATGGAACCCCTGCTGCTAACCGAGGGCCACCTGTGTGTGTGTCTGTGTGTGTGTATATATATATATATATATATATATATATTATATATATATGTATATATATATATATATATATAGATATATGTATATATATATATATATCATACAAGGCAGTCCACCGGTTAAAACGAGGGTTCCGTTCTTAAGACACGTTGTAACCCGAAAATCGTCGTAAGCCGGAACGGCGGAAAAAAATCTTAAACTAATAAAAAGTTATAAAAACCTTACTTGTAATCTTTTGGTTTCACTACATGATGTTTCCTGTAGTTTTATGTACAACCTGTAGTTATTTTCATCAAAAAATGCTGGTTCTTGAAGGTAAAAACTATTGTAACCCTCTGGTGACACTACATTCTTGAAGTTTTATGTACAACCTGGAGTGATTTTGCCAAATCTTGAGGGCTACAAGAACAGTTGATTACTATTTACGTATTATATAGACTAATTAAAGTAAACGTATCTTTAAATAGGCTTATATTATTAGTATCAACAAAACATTTACTGGCATGAGTCAGAGACCGTTTAATGAAATGAACACTTCTCTGTCCTATCTGTTCAGAAAATAAACGTTACGTCAATCCCCAAGACCATTGGCAAATGATCTCATTTGCCAAGACGCCTCTCTCTCTCTCTCTCTCTCTCTCTCTCTCTCTCTCTCTCTCTCTCTCTCTCTCTCTCTCTCTCTCTCTCTCTCTGATCAAATTACTGGATAATGTCTCTCTTTGGATACTTGGAATTTGCGTTGTAATCTAACCAGAAACTTAGGTTTGTTATTATTACTGGAAACAAGCAATGATTTTTTCATTATTTGCACTTTTGGACTGTTATAAACTTTGCGCATTGCAAGCTAGTATTCATTCACTCGGAAACTAGTTCCGCATATGAGGCGTCACTAAAAAAAGTAGAAAAATACGACATAAAAAGTGTCGAAAATCATCATAACCTCAAAATTTTTTTTGTAATCTAACCAGAAACTTATTTTCATTAATATACTGTGCTAAACTATAAAAGGTATTTTTATCCATAGTATGCGTTTTTTTAAAAAGCGTCCAGTTAACTCGGAGCGTCAGAAGACGCCACTCTCTCTCTCTCTCCGTCTCATCCCTCTCCGTGTCTCTCTCTCTCTTCTCTCTCTATCTCTCTCCTCTCTCTCTCTCTCTCCTCCTCTCCCTGATCAAATTACTGGATAATGTCTCTCTTTGGATACTTGGAATTTGCGTTGTAATCTAACCAGAAACGTAGTTTTGTTATTACTAAAAACAAGCAATGATTTTTTCATTATTTGCACTTTTGGACTGTTATAAACTTTGCGCATCCAAGCTAGTATTCATTCGCTCGGAAATTAGTTCCGCATATGAGGCGTCACTAAAAAAAATTAGAAAAATACGACATGAAAAGTGTCGAAAATCATCATAACCTCAAAATTTTTGTTGTAATCTAACCAGAAACTTATTTTTATTAACTCTTAAACGCCGAAGCGGTAAAATAAAAATTGTCTCCCGTGTGCCGGAGGTGTTTCGGAGTGAGCGCGGAAGCGGAAAAAATATTTTTTTCAAAAAATCACACCGCGCTTAGTTTTCAAGATTAAGAGTTCATTTTTGGCTCCTTTTTTTGTCATTGGCTGAAGTTTAGTTTGCAACCATCAGAAATGAAAAAAAATATAATTATCATATATAAATAATGGGATATATGATAGCGCAAAAATGAAATTTCATATATAATTGTATTCAAATCACGCTGTGCGCAAAATGGTTAAAGGTAACAAGTTACTTTTTTTTCGTTGTAATGTACACTAAATTGCGATCATTTTGGTATATAACACTGTAAAACGATAAAAGCAACACAGAGAAAATATTATCACAAAATAATGCATGAATTCGTAACGAGCGGACGTAAACAAATATTATTTTCAAAAATTCACCATAAATCTAAATATTGTCCTAGAGACTTCCAATTTGTTCAAAATGAAGAAAATGATTGAATATTACTATACTGTAAGAGTATTAGCTTACAATTGCAGTTTTTGACAATATCTGACGAGTTAAAGTTGACCGAATGTCAAATTTTTTTTATATATTTTTTTATATGCAATTATTTCGGAAATTAGAAAAGCTACAACCTTCAAATATTTTTTGTTTTATTCTACAGGAAATTGCGCACATTTTCATATATAAAACTCTATGAAATGCCTAATATGAAGCGGGGAAAATATTCCGAGAATGGGACGTACGCATTTCGGAGATTTGTGGCGGAGAATCCGCGCGCAGAGGGAAGGAAAGTTTTTTTTTTTAAATTCACCATAAATCTAAATATTGTGCTAGAGACTTCAAATTTGTTTCAAGATGAAGATAAATGACTGAATATTACTAGACTGTAAGAGTTTTAGCTTAGAATTGCGTTTTTTGACCATTTCGGTAGAGTCAAAATTGACCGAACGTGGTTTTTTTCTATTTATCATGATTTATATGCAAATATTTCAAAAATTAGAAAAGCTACAACCTTCAATTATTTTTTGTTGTATTCTACATGAACTTGCATACATTTTCATATATAAAACTTTATGTAACGGCTAATTTAAAATGGTGCAAACATTACCACAATCGCACGTATGATTTTTTCGGAAGAGTTACTGCGCGGACGTAAAGAAAATGTTATTTTTTTCATAAATTCACCATAAATCGAAATATTGTGGTAGAGACATCCAATTTGTTGCAAAATGAAGGTAAATTATTGAATATTACTAGAATATAAGCGTTTTAGCTTACAATTGCGTTTTTTGACCATTTCGGTAGAGTCAAAGTTGACCGAAGGTTGAAAATTTGTCAC
>NC_087200.1:121917834-121925334 GCF_015104395.2 Macrobrachium nipponense | reverse complement strand
ACTTAACATAACCTTTAATGTAGTACGTATTTGTAAATAAAGTGTATTAGTGTACATGGTACAAGAAATACTGTACATACATATGTAGTAAAATGTGGAATCTTACCTTTTGAGTGAGGCGATCTCTGAAAGTGGCGACAGAGGAGGACGACAAATGGCAGAAAACATGAACACTAACTTTACGAAACACATTAAAAAATGGCAGAAAACATTAACACTAAACATATGAAACATTAACAAATGGCAGAAAACATTAACACCTAACTTTACAAAAAACTTATATTTAAATTTTGTTTTCTTTTGATATTTACTTTTTTGTACTTTTTTTATACTATATACTTTTATATATATATATATATATATATATATATATATATATATATATATATAATATATATATATATATATATATATATATGTATGTATGTATACACACACACACACACACACACACACACAAAATTTCAATTTCTTCACCGCTTTCAACTTTGTTTTTTCGTTCACTTGGATCTTCCTGTTTGCTTACTACTACTAAAGGCCTCTTTAAAAAATAACTATCCAAGGAAGATTGCTTCTGCCTGCTTTTCACAATGTTCCTGAAACAACTCAGGCAAACGCCATCGAACTGCACAAGCATACAACCTGTGTAAGCCTTTTTGGGATGTGTCTTTTCTACAAATGATTGCACATTATGAAAAGCAGCTAGAGCATCCTTAATTTCTGCCGTTGTCATAGGGTCCTCCTCCTCCTCCTCGCCGCCGCTAGAGAACTCTTCTTGAACTATGTTATGTTGCATGGCCTCCAACTCCTTCAGGTCATCTGTCATAAGCTCCTCTTGGTGCTCCCCGATAAGGACATTGATGTTGTCCTCATCGACGAACAGCCCCATGGACTTGCTGAATGTAACGATCTCATTAAGATCTGGTTGTGAAACAGTTTCAGGATCGTCAACTGTTTCTGAATCTACACCAGCTTCGCCCATGTTGAATCCCTCGAAGTCTCGGGCGGATACAGCATCAGGCCAGAGTTTCCTCCACGAAGAATTCAAGGTTCACCTCGAAACCTCCTGCCAAGCTTGATTGATGAGTCGGATGCATATGACGATATCGAAATGCTACTTCCAAAATTCACGCAAGGTGAGGTTTGTGGTATCGGTGATGGCGAAACATCTCTTGAAAAGATGTTTCGTATACAGCTTCTTGAAGTTCGATATCACTTGCTGGTCATGGGCTGGAGGAGAGGGGTGGTGTTAGGTGGAAGATAAAGAACCTTGATGAAAGAATACTCCGCTAGGATATCTTCCTCGAGGCCAGGAGGGTAAGCAGGGGCATTGTCCAACAACAGCAGACATTTCAGAGAGAGGTGCTTCTCTTCCAAGAATTTCTTCACTGTTGGGCCGAAACAGAGATTTACCCACTCAATGAACAAAAGCCTCGTTACCCAGGCTTTCGCATTAGCCCTCCACATCACCGGAAGCTTCTCCTTTAGCACTTTGTGGGCCTTGAAGGCTCAAGGAGTCTCCGAATGATACACAAGTAGGGGCTTGACCTTACAATCCCCACTGGCATTGGAACAAAGTACAAGTGTAAGCCTGTCTTTCAAAGGCTTATGCCCGGGTAGCTTCTTCTCTTCCTGCGTGATGTATGTCCGACGAGGCATTTTTTTTCCTGAAAAGGCCAGTCTCGTCACAGTCGAAGACTTGCTGAGAACTGTAGCCTTTGTTGATCGTCATCTCATTGAACTTCTTAATAAAGGCTTCAACTGCTTTCATGTCCGAGCTGGCAGCCTCCCCATGCCGCACCACCGAATGGATGCCAGTCCGTTTACGGAATTTATCAAACCACCCACGAGAAGCCTTGAAGTCTGGGGTTGGCGTCAATATCCCTTCCCCTCCATCGTCTTCAGCCTGGGCAATCAGATCACCAAAAATAGTGCTGGCCTTGTGGCAGATTGCCGTCTCAGTTATCGTATCGCCAGCGGTTTCTTTGTCTTTAATCCATACAAGAAGCCGCCTCTCCATCTCATCATGCACGTGGCTCCTCTTGTTGGACAAAATAGTCACGCCTTTGGAAGGTGTAGCTGCTTTGATGGCTTCCTTCTGCTTAAGGATGGTGCCTATTGTCGACAGATTTCGGCCGTATTCCTTAGCGATCACTCTCAACCGCATGCCAGCTTCACAATTCTTAATTATCTCCATCTTAGTCTCCAAAGAAAGCATCCTCTTCTTTCCGTGAATTTCAGCAACATTCTTGGGACCCATGGCTAATTAAGTTAATTAAGTTTACACACAACATGATAAAGTATATGTACAAGTATAAAGCGAAATCACTAACACGAATTTACGTTAAAAACTGAAATACATATATGTGAACGAACGAATTCCGCATGCGTACAATAACCCTGATGCGACGAAGTGGCGGAATGACGCCTTTACCTAGAAGCATGATGGAATAGATGCTGACCAATAAAACAGCAGGATCTTACAGCAGTGACTAGCATCAGGAACCAGTGGGAGAGCAGGAGGATGGTGGCGAGTATACAGAGTTAGAGGCGTGCGAGTTTTAAAATTGTTCTCGGTGGTCCCGGCGAATCTCAGACTTTACAGTACACCCTTTCGTAACCTGAATTATTTTCGTATGCAGAAGCAAAAAAATCTTTGTCTTTGCTTGCGTAACTTGGATTTATCGTAAGTAGGGACTTTCGTTTGTTGAGGTTCCACTGTAGATACAACCTGTCCTCTTAAAGGAACCAGGCAAGAAAACACAACTTGTTCAGCAACCACCACAGGTCCAAGGAAAAAAGGCTCTAAGAACTTGCGGGCAAAGACCCGAAGGTAGAAAGACATAAATGTGGTCCTGATGAGACCACATCTATCTTCCAGTCAACATATTCTTCGGAATGCGTGGAATGGAGCAAACCAATGATTTTGTGAGCTCTACAGCAGATTGCACAGGTGTCGTAATCGCCAGTTGCAGAGTACATCCTGCCAATCGTCTCACGAAACCTGAGGGAAGACATCCTTAGACACTTCTCACTCCCTCATGGGTGAGTAGTACTACTAGAGAAAAGTCACCAATATCCAGTTTAGGAATGTCAAGTCTTTTTGGAAATTATCATAGCACCCTACAGAACCAAGTAATGATTGATCTGGATCATCAATTACAAAGTCCAAGGTACATGGGATCATGAAGGACTTGAACCTGTAGGAAGGTCCATGCAAATTGTCTATCCTCTTCACCAGTGCCGGAGTAAGACGAGATGCAGTTTTGAGAGAAAATCTGTCTGATGATGCTTTTAAGGGCATGTGCGAAGCACAAAGAGAAACCCTAAATGAGATTCAAATACCATCCAGAGACCTTGGGTCCCTGTGATGACAAGATAGAGAGAAGTTTCTAATTGGCAGATGAATCTCAACTGATGAGAAACGGTAACTAGGCTGAATGTGGACCCACTTCTTCACATTTGAATTGGAGAGAAACAGCTCTCATGATTCTTACCAGAGGAAGAGTCCCATCAGTGACACCAACAAGCAAAGATGGTTCCAAGCTCGGGAATTACAGAGGACTGAAAGAATTATCTAGCTATTTCCATTGTGACTCAGTGAGGAAGTCTATGTTTGCAAAGAAAACTGAATAGTCTTTTATCATGGAAGAAACAGAGATTGCACTGCCTGAGAAACTGCTCCTTTGTCACTGACACTGAATGTTGGTTCAGGGAGAAACTCCTCTCATGCCTTGGAATTAGAGCTGGCAGGTCAGGCAACAGGCTATGACTTTCATTATCTATTATCAGTTCAGGGTGAACAATATTTGTTGAACATCTTATAAATAGAAAAAAATTGCAAAGAAGGCAGTTGCCTTGCACAAACCTTGACTGCAACAGTATCTGTCAATTCTCTAAAATGAGAGAGGCAGAACCAATTGAAGGGCTGTTCCTCTGGGTCTAGATGACTTGGGACTCACTAATCGGGTTGCTGTCTGGTGTTGTGTAAAAGTGCCACCCCAGATTGGAACAGTGTCTGTAAGGGAGAATTCCTCCAGGAATGTTTGCATTCAAGGAAGTTAAACCTTACAGAAAGTGAAGGATCACAGATCCTATGAAGAGGCTACCAGGAGAGACACCATTGTGATGTCCTCCAGGTTTGCTGTTTCTTGTTGTGAGAGGAACATCGTTCGTGGCAAGGAAAAAAGCCATTGACCCAAATCCAGATGAAGCAGAGACAGAACCATCTCTAGTCAGCACAGGACCCCTCCAGGATAAAGTAGGGAAGAGAGCTTGATTGGGCCTCTCAAAATCGAATGAACTCATTGTCTGGAGAAAAGATATTCATTAAATAGTTGAGAACATCTTCACAAGCAAGGATTGAGGCGCCCCTACAAAAACACTCTATTAAGGCCCTCGAGCAGTGAGGGTATTCACAGGAAGCCATGATCCTATTCCTGAGATCAATGTGTTGACAAATCGGCGGAAAGATCTCTGCCAAATGAAAATTTAGGGTTTTCGTATCCCAAGGAAAAAACCCTTGAGTTTTGCTAAAGCACAAAACTCAATTTTCTCTCCTTGAAGGGAGATTTGACAAGAACCAATGAAACTTTCCTCGATTACTCAAGTGTATGATGAAACAATCTGAGGATTGATCTTGAGATGCTAACCCTTGTAGCCAAATTCCAAAAAAGAGACAAACTCTTTGGAATTCTGACTGTCCACTTTGTACCTCTCGCAACGACCGAAAGGGTCAAGAGGACAGGTAAGGAGAAGAGGAGAAAGGACATTCCTACCTGTCCTGTTAGACAAACCAGTAGGAGGGGTAGATCATGGGCAATCACCAACTTATGATGATTGCAGCACGGGGTAAGCACCAACCTGAGGAAAGCAGAAAGTTCACTTGGACAGAGCCGAGCACCTGATTCGGCTGACCCTAGCAGGTCGAGCCAAATTGAGTGAGCTAGAACTATCTCCACTCCTCCCATATGCACTAGTCTCCTTGGAGGCCAAAGCCCCTCGAGAAAAAATTTCAAAGAAGGATTCTATTTCTGCTCTCCAACGTTTTTTAACCTTAAGGTCCAAGACAATAGGGTGGTACCTGACCAAGCACTTGAAAAAAAGTCCTGGCAGGCAGTTTCAAAACACCTAAGTGTCTTGGCACTTCCCTCATTCTGTGCCTAAACCACTTTGGAGAGCATACTCCCCCATTCTGATTGAGAAATGCCCAAGATTTCATAAAGTCTTGGGCAGGCGATAATGCATCAGCCGAGCACTCATGATTCAAAATAATCTGAGCGTTCGGTGAGCTCTTGAAGTTCCAAGAAATTTGAGCGCTCAGTAAGACTCCTGTCTCGTAAAAACAATCATGAGAGCAATCTTCTGTCGACTTATAAGCGCTCATGATTACAAGGAATTCGAGTGCTTGATGAGCACCAAAAAATTTTAAGGAATTCAAACCTTCGGTGAGAATCCTGAATCTCTTTAGGACAATTATCATGGGAGTGGTCTTCTCGCCACTGAGTGGACATAATTCCAAAGAATCTGAGCTCTCAACGAGCACCAGAAATTCTAATGAATTGAAGTGCTCGGTGATACTTCCAAATCACAAAAGAATAATCATCGGAAATTATCTCTTTCCTGCATTCTGAGTGCTTGTGATTCCAAAGAATCTGAGCACTCAGGAAGCACTTGAAATTTAAGGAATTCAAACATTTGTTGAGACTCCTAAATTTTGTGAGAATGATCAACTCTCAACTTTTGAAGAAATTGAGGAACAGGCATAGAGCCAGTCTTAGATGCAGACAACTAAGAACTGGACCAAGAGCATGACTTGGAAGATTGCACACTCAAGGCCCCCCTAAAACATGAGACCCCATAGCTCAGGATGCTCGTGATTCCTTAGAAACACAAGCGCTCGAAGCGACATGCGAGCAAGTGCCCAACAGAGCACCAAACTAGAGGCAGAACCTTTAGAACTGATGATAGGAATGCAACCCGTAGCATGCACTCTCACAGCTCCCAAAACAAAGAACCCAGTGGCATGCAAATCGGTTCCCAAGCTGAGGAGGCAGACCCTCAGAAATCCTACAGAATGACGTCTTAGGGGCAGGTGGAGGAAAAACAGCCTTCCTTTTCTTTGGCCGGGAATGGGGCCTATCTGGTTTCCCTGGACCTCCTCAAGCCTCAGAAAAAGAAGGGAAGATCAGTGGAGGAGGATGTTTTTTTTTCATAGGGCTTCTTTAGGAAATGTCAATGACAGTGGCAGGAGTCACGGGGCAACTGGGGCTAGATGCACAGCAGAAGCTGCCAAGTGACTGGTTGTCAGAGCAACAGTAGCAATCTAACAGAAGGCACAGCAGGGGAAACCCCCCCCCCCCCCCCCCCACACACACACACACAAGGCCGTGCCACAGAATACTAGTGTCACAGGTACACTCAAAGGTTAGAATAACAAATAGTGAGATATCCAACCATCTACTGCTGTGTTCTGTGACTGCTTACTGTCAACCTGAAGAAGAAATTAAAGATAAAATTAATAAAAAGAGACTCCTCTTTTGGCAAAGGGCACTGTCTTCTGAAGCGAGAGAAAAGAACTACGAATATGTCACCCAATCGCCAAAACATACATGCACACACACAAATCCCCCCACCCCCCACCTTCCTCGCCTTGACAAGTGAGCAAATATGTTGAAGGAGAAGGAAAGAATACCAGGACAGAAAGACTGTGGATGAATGTTCCAAAATTTACCTCCTGGAAAACTCTCCAACAGCGCAAGTGACAGGAGTAACATCTCAAAAGAAACGCTGTTAGACCCTTATTAAAGGGAAGGATGTGATGGCCGATGTTACAGCCTTGGCTGTCGATCCCAGGACACACACACACACACATATTGGGGGAAGGTCGGGTACAGGGCTATCACAATTTGTTAGTTTGTATGTTGAATATACTCAAAATATTACAAAAATAATAAAAGAAAATATCCCACTGGGAAAAAACAAGTCTAATGACAATCAGGCAAGAACTCACGAAAACGCATCTGCATCATATGACGGCTGAAAGCAAAGTGAAATGGTTACATCTGGGCAGCCAGGGTCTCCCCGCCTACTGGACGGTAGTTACTACTTAACCACCTTGTTCAAGAGTTTTAACAGCCGTGTTCCAGCGCTCTTACGACTATTGTATGGTACATAATATCGTCATTATTTTTACTACAGTAATAACTTGACATATGAGCATTCCGAGCAAAATTTTGCATTGAGATATGAGCACGCTTACAGATACTAACGCTAGATAGGAGCCCCCTTCACTCGTTCAGTTCATGTGGTCATTGGCTTTCAGACACATCTCGTGTTTTGTTTGCTTTATATGTGTGATTTTCACTGTACGTATTTGTGAACATTCCTTGTAGTGTGATGGGTCCTAAGAAAGCAAGTGGTGAGGTTGACAGTGAGAAGGAGAAAGGCATGGTGACGGTAGAGATGAAGCATGAAATTATCAAGAAACATGAGCTTGGT
>NC_087200.1:121913782-121917334 GCF_015104395.2 Macrobrachium nipponense | reverse complement strand
CATGAGCTTGGTGTCTGAGTGAGTAAGTTGGCACATGATTACGAGTGGAGTGCATCTACAATATGTACAATCATCAAACAGAAGGATGCTATCAAGAACAAATAGGCTTCCAAGGCATTACTATCATGTCTTAAGTTACGGACAAATATAAATGATGAGATGCACACACTGTGCCATTAGCACTATCATCCATCTTGAAGGTAAGAACTCATAATAAAACCACATTTTATTTCATATCACAATAATCATTTATTATATAATTTTGTGTGTGTGTGCACAGTATGTCTATACAGTAGTGCAATTAAAAACTTGTTTTTTCCATTGTTATTATCATTGATTTAGGATTTAAGCATTTTTAGAGGGCTGGAACAGTTTAAATTCATGTCAGGTATTTTATATGGGAAAAATTTAATTGAGATACGAGCAAATTGACTTATGAGCTCAGTCCAGGAATGAATTCTACTGGTATCGCAAGGTATTACTATATTACCATATGTCATGTATTATTACAATCATATGTATTGCACTGCCAGCTTTCCAACCACTTATATGTATGAACTTCAGTCCGAATCTGTAGTACCATTTTATAGATATATTTCTGTGTTAACAAACAGATGTTTTTACTTAATCACTGTCTACTTGTCTAAGGTCAAAAGCTACAATTCAGCTTGCACCAGCCTTTGTCATATGCATATGTTCTGTAAATCATTTAGTAAGCTATGAACTCCAAACCTTACTTGTACCATTCCTCACATCCTTATCAAGGTTCTCTTGCAAATGGAATGTCAAGTCTAAAAGAGCATTACAGGTAGTACATAATTGCTTCCTATTTGCATAGTGATTATCATCTAATAAGTCCTTTAGATTCCATATACGGCATTCCCCACTCACTAGCGGCATGGGTTAGCAGTGTTTCAGTTCCACGACACTTGGCTAATGACATTAACCAGATTTTCGGCGATGGTAAGCAGTTTACGTATCAACGTCTGTAAGTGGTTTATTGGTGTTGGTAAGCGGTTTATCGGCACTGTTAAGCGGTTTATCGGCACTGTAAGGGGTTTATCAGTGCCAGAAACGGAATCATCGCCGTTAACCTTTAATTGATAGATAGCTTCTCAGGAGTAGTAATAACAGGTTTGGGGTGGTGGCCAGGTTGATCTGTAGATAAGCATCAGTTTGGAAAGAATTGGGCGGAAAAGAGGTGCCAACACTTCTAGAGCCCAGAAATTCACACTTTTACACTGGCTAAAATCAAGACTTGGCAGCTCATGCAAACTTAGTAGTGATTTTGACTTAGAGAGTAAATGTACTACTTCTCTCTTACATGATGTAATTTTGTAAAAATGCTTATAAATATACCAAGGGGTTGCTGTTGGGGTTCTTGTCTTTTATGATAGTACAGTGGTCCCCCCGTATTCACGGGGGATGTGTACCAGATTCTCCATGAATAGTTGGAATCCACGAATAGTTGGAACCCATATAGAAATGCTGAAAATGGCCTATTTTGGTAGGTAAAACTCAAGAACCCACTAAAAATTTACATACCTAGGTTTTTTAATAGTTTTATCACAAAAAGTGCATTTTATGATGAATTTGATAAGAAAAAAAAGGAATTTCTGGATATTTCTCATAGAAAAATATTGTGAATAGGCGAATTTTCCGCGAATAATGGGTAGATATGTTCCAGAGAGGAATCTGCCAATCCAGAGAAAGCATATAAGGGGGCCCCACTGTATGTTGATTGTAAATGTGATTTTGCAAAGAAAAGTGCAAATAAATATTAGAAAAAACATACAAATAGAAAAGTCATCAAATCTTCATTCTCGGTAAATTTATGTACTGATTTTATTTATCTTTTGATAGTGTGTTAGCTGTAATTGTAATTTTACAAAATAAAATAAATTAATATAAAAAAACCATACAAGTTGGTAAAATTTACGATTGAAAATGTTTCTGAATTATTTTCTTTCACCATGTGCATTTGCACATTTTCCTCTTTCTATTGATGTATTTTTTCGTAAGTTGGTCAATCTCAGAGTTTACCGAGCCTGAGTAGCTGCATATTGATTTTTTCTCCTGTCCAGTAAGGGTTAACCTTGGAGAGCATTGGGAGAATAGAAATTGTCCTGTAGTTACTGCAGTCTGCAGATAAAGCGCTCTTTGGAACAAGCACTGTATTTATTAAGCTTGTGTTAATCTGCAAAAAGCTAAGTCAGCTATGTGTACTAATCTTAAGAGAACATACTAGAAAACTTTTTAAAAATAAAGGGAAGTAAAACCATAAGGGTCTTCTCCACACCAGCTATCAATATTACCAAGAATTTTCTTAGGATCCCTAGAGCAAATGCAAATTTTGTAGTAAGTAGGTTCAGGATGAAAAGTATTATCAGGAACAGGGACATCCTCAGCTAATTGCTGAGCTTCTAAATCCTGATGAAGCAGTTAAGCCTTTTCCATAGGGCCAGTAACCAATCCACCTTCATCTGTTATACCATATCGGCTCCATGGCGATAGGCGTTATCCCCTACGTTGCCAAATGTACTTCTCTCGGGTTTTTAAAGGCCTACCCTTCCCATTTAACCGCCTTGGCGTTTGTTAATGTCTCCTGGGAGCAGTATACTTCTGGGTGTTCCCTATTGCCTCTACCCTCCTTCAAAAATATTTCCATTCTTCCAGGTCTGTTTTTCATATATATAGGCCTAATTAACCCTTAAACGCCTATTGGACGTATTTTACGTTGAGATAAATTGTCTTTTGGGTGCCGACTGGACGTAATTTACTTCGACATAGGAAAGTTTTTTTTAAAAATTTGCGGAAAAATACTTATAGGCCTACCAGCCGAAAACTTTTGAATCACGCGCCTTGGGGGATGCTAGGAGTTCACGGATCAAGATGTTGTTTTGTTTATAATCGTTACGCAGGCGCGCAAGCGCGAATTTCTTTCTTAACGCACTAAGAAGTATCAGTGACACATCGCGGAAATTATTTTGTCACTTGGACATAATTTTTGCACCATTTTAAATTAGCCGTTACATGGAGTATTATATATGAAAATGTGTGCATTTTCATGTAGAATACAACAGAAAATACTCATGATTGTAGCTTTTATCAGTTTTGAAATATTTTCATATAAATAATAAGTGCCAAAATTTCAACCTTCGGTCAACTTTGACGCTACCGAAATGGTCGAAAAACGCAATTGTAAGCTAAAACTCTTATATTCTAGTTATATTCAGTCATTTACCTTAATTTTGCAACAAATTGGAAGTCTCTAGCACAATATTTCGATTTATGGTGACTTTATAAAAAAAAAAATTCCTTACATCCTCGCGATAACTCTTTGAAAAAATCATACGTGCAATTGTCATAATGTTGCACCATTTTAATTTAGCCGTTACATAAAGTTTTATATATGAAAATGTGCGCAATTTCATGTAGAATAATACAAATATAATTGAAGGTTGTAGCTTTTCTCATTTTCAAAATATATGCATACAAATCACGATAAATAGAAAAAAAAAAACCACGTTTGGTCAACTTTGACTCTACCGA
>NC_087200.1:121886282-121911282 GCF_015104395.2 Macrobrachium nipponense | reverse complement strand
AATGGACGGTGATGACAAGGGAAATGGTGAAATGAACGAACTGGATAAAAACAGTTATGGCTAAAGCAATCAGCAGAAAAGTGGGGAACCGTGCTAAGAACGGGAATAATATATCGAGTGGCCCTACAATTTTGAAATGCACAGTGCCAACCAAACAGACAGTGTACAATCACACACCCTACGATTTCGAAATGCACAGTGCTAACCAGAAAGACAGTGTACAATCACACCATATGATTTCGAAATGCATAGTGCTAACCAGAAAGGCAATGTACAATCACACCATACGATTTCGAAATGCATAGTGCTAACCAGAAAGGCAGAGTACAATCACACCATACGATTTCGAAATGCATAGTGCTAACCAGAAAGACAGTGTACAATCACACCGTAACGATTTCGAAATGCATAGTGCTAACCAGAAAGACAGTGTACAATCACACCATACGATTTCGAAATGCATAATGCTAACCAGAAAGATAGTGTACAATCACACTATACGATTTTGAAAAACGCAATGCTAACCAGACGGATAGAGTGCGATGGCAGAAATCGTTAATAAATTACCGCTGTTTTAGACAGTTTTGTGGCCGAATTTGAGAACAAGTGGGCGAGAGAGAATTTGAATCATCGGATGTATTCACAAAATATTGGAAAAATCCGTACGAGACATACGAACAGACAAAGACTATTATGGGAAAATTCAAAATCGACGGTTGCAGCTCCAAATTCAAACAACGGTGGTGCTGTGGTGGTGGCACCTGAACACCCCTCGTGGCCCCCCGAGTAACCAACTCGTGTAGCAGACCAAGTAGAGGAGTAACAAACGCGTTTTGAACGGAGAGATGGCGAGCAGTCCAGCCCCATCTGGAAGGACGAAAGTTGGCAGCAGGAGCTATGGAGGTAACACCGGGATGGTACCCCTGGTTATCCCTAGTGCCGTGCGGGACTGTTATGCAGTGGTCGGGAACAAGGGACATATTGTTGTTTTGTTGTGAGGGAAGGGAAACCAATCCCCGCATCTGAGAAGTAGGGGAGTAGAAGACAACCAGTCCACCCACGAGTCAAGAATGCTGGGAGAGAGAGAGGTCGACCAGAGCCTCTCCCCAGTGACCCCGTGGGAAGGGGGAAGTCCACTCAGTCCACTCCTACTTCTGATCGCGACCTATTGAAGAGTGGAGGGATGGTGTTAAGGTGAATAGTGCAGAAGTTCTCTTACTTACCTCGACCCGTGAAGGAAGTCACGATACCTGCCTAAGGTATGGATAGGATGGCGCAATGTTAGAATTAGTAATAGCTGATAGACGTCAGATGACAGCCAGCAACCCAGTGAGAGAATCCAGGCTCGATGTGAAGAAGATACAAACAAACTAATAGCATCAGTAGCAAACTGCCGGCACCACTGCTGACCTGTGAGCAAATTGCATAGAAAACGGGAACATCTCAGCCGTATGGCAGAGAGAGGGACAGTACAGGACAGTGTCTTGGGACACTATGGGGATGTGATGAGAGGATACCCTTCACACCCCCGGAGGTGGGAAACCTCGCTCCGCCTAGAAGCCGTCGTGATTGCTAAAAATTGTCACTGATAGTAATATAGGATTAGTTTGACTGCACAATGAACGAGTTGTGTAGCCTTTAGTTGCATAATCAATAGCATGTTGTGTTAGAGAAATATAGATAGGGAATTTGTAAAAAATAACAAATATATATATATATATATATATATATATATATATATATATATATATATATATATATATATACAGTGGGGCATCGCTTATTCACGGATCAGTATTCACAGATCCAGTTAATCACGGGTTTTTTCTTGGACCGTTTCTCATGTTACATCACTGGTATGAATCGCTGCATCACGGGTTTGTTGTGTTGCGTATGCGATGTTTTTCGGTAGGCTAACCCTCGGCCGTGGTCCGATAACTACCAACATTCATTTAAAGACTCATATAATGATATTAACTGACAATAAAGGTAATAAAACCATTCTCACCTAATATATATTGTCCTATCTTCGAAATAAATAGGCTATTCAAGGTTTATGTACGACGTTCATTGGTAGGCTAAGCGTAGTTGCAGTGCGATAACCACCAACGTACACAACATTCACATTATGATATTAAACTGACAATAAGGTAATAAAACCATTCTTCCATATATATATTATAGTCATATCTTCATAATAAATACCCTATCAAAGAATAATTCCACATCATTGCACTCAACTTATCGTCGGAGTGGCCAGCCACAAAATGTAAGCATATACCTTTACGTACGAAAATGGTTTATGTATACGGTTGCGTTCAAAGCGACATTTTTTTGTTTGATAAACTTTTAGAAATTTTAATAGTAGTGGTAGTGTAATTACAGTAGTAATAACATTAAGGCTAAAATTAATTCGAACTTCATTATTATTTTGGCAGTATTCGTATATAACTTCTCTGAACAATGAAGTCATACAAACGCTATTTGTCATAGATTATCGTAAGTATTGCTGTTGTTATTGGCGACGAAGCGTAAACGAAATACATAAAAGCATTTTTTACCTTATATATTATCGTCATATCTTCATAATAAAAAGGCTATTCGTGGAGTAATTCCATATCAGTGAAATCAATTTGATCTATGCGAGGCCAGCCAGCTGACAAAATGTACGTACGTATATGAAAATCAAATTATGGTAGCGTTCACATTGCAAGATTATCTTTCGAAATTTTTATAGTACTATTCATGCTACGTAGTAATATGTTGGAATATACGTAACATTAATTTTCAATACAAAATATCATCGTTATTTTGGTAGTGAATAATAGTTTAGAATTATCATACATACACTGCATTGTTATGGGTTTGCGGCAGTGATAAAACAACCAAAATAACGTTCTCCTTTAAGTCGTCATATCTTCATAATAAAAAGGCTATTCGTGGAGTAATTCCATATCAGTGAAATCAATTTTATCTATGCGAGGCCAGCCAGCTGACAAAATGTAAGTACGTATATGAAAATCAAATTATGGTAGCGTTCACAGCAAGATTATCTTTCGAAATATTTATAGTACTACATATTCATGCTACGTAGTAATAATGTTTGGAATATATGTAACATTAATTTTCAATACAAAATATCATCGTTATTTTGGTAGTGAATAATAGTTTAAATTATCATACATACACTGCATTGTTATGGGTTTATGGCAGTGATAAAACAACCAAAATAACGTTCTCCTTTAAGTCAACGCGTTTAGGAAAAACATGACATAGAATCGACTTTGCGACTTCGTTCACTTTGATATTTTTAACGATACAATAATTATCATTTGTACTACTAAAACCATCTTCACATAAGTAATTTTTCGTAAGATATGTGTTGTTGCAAAAGCTAGCTTATACATAAAAGGCTTTTATAATTTAAGTCATCTTAGATATACATATGTACCCAAACTCATTGTTGGGAAATTTACTACTGTTTCCTCGGATATTGAAATACTTTAGCATCATTCAAACACTTTAATAATATAATGCATAAATACTAGGCTATACATATTTACATCGTATACAAATACTACATACAGTTATATACACACATACTTTTATATACAAAGTTAACAGTTATATACACATACTTTTATATACAAAGTTAATCATATGAGTAGTGATCAGACGACACTGTGCACTGGACTACGTACGTATACTTGGAAGATAAACAAACAAAAATTTTGTTGTTGTTAGTCGCCGGGATAGATTAACATTTTTCCAGAGATTAAAGAGCTGAATTTTGTTTTGAAGGTATGTCAACGCGTTAGTAAATAGGTATCATCTTCTAAGGAAATTTTTTTTTTTCTCTCTTCTTTTTGCCGAAGAATCTTCAAGCCATTTTGCATTCAAAGTAATGAGAAGGAATCATTCTATTCTTCATGAAATCAGTAAAATACTTACACTAATAATAAAAACTAAAACTACGTACTGTATGCAAAACACATACATCATCGTTAGCTTCGTGTGTGTAAACGTTCATTTCTAAAAAAATGACAGAGTAGTATAACTAACACCTGATTGGTTGGTTGGTAGCCATGGAGATCTGTTATCCAATGACTGCCCTCTGCTTGTTCTATTTATAGACATATGGCATGGATGGCACTAGGTTTGAACGTTACATGTTCGTGATTTTCTGACTGCTGACGGCAAAAATTACTCAATAATTTTCTTTATATAATTATTCCTTCGTGAAAACAATAATATAATAACGCGGTTGACATACCTTCAAAACAAAATTCAGCTCTTTAATCTCTGGAAAAATGTTAATCTATCCCGGCGACTAACAACAACAAAATTTTTTTTGTTTTATCTTCCAAGTAGTACGTACGTAGTCCAGTGCACAGCTGTCGTCTGATCACTACTCATATGATTAACTTTGTATATAAAAGTATGTTTATATAACTGTTAACTTTGTATATAAAAGTATGTGTAGATAACTGTATGTAGTATTTGTATACGATGTAAATATGTATAGCCTAGTATTTATGCATTATATTATTAAAGTGTTTGAATGATGCTAAAGTATTTCAATATCCGAGGAAACAGTAGTAAATTTCCCAACAATGAGTTTGGGTACATATGTATATCTAAGATGACTTAAATTATAAAAGCCTTTTATGTATAAGCTAGCTTTTGCAACAACACATATCTTACGAAAAATTACTTATGTGAAGATGGTTTTAGTAGTACAAATGATAGTTATTGTATCGTTAAAAATATCAAAGTGAACGAAGTCGCAAAGTCGATTCTATGTCATGTTTTTAACTTTAACGTATAGTGGTATGAAAAAACACCAGTGTGTCGTAGCGATGTGTCATCAATATAGTGGTATGAAAATACCACATGGTGTTGTAGCGATACGTTATCACAAAGTACAAATCCTTTTCCCGGACCATCCTCAGAATTTTACGACTCTTCAACTTCAAGATCGATATGGTGAAATATATTATATAGTCATACTTATTGTTAAAATTCACAAGTTGAACTGCAAAACATTATTATATTTTGATTGTTATGTATATTTATTTTTTGTGTTCTTTTACGGAATGTTTGTTTGAAATAATACCTATTAGTGAACATACGGTATTAATTGTCCCACTATTTTATTATAGGTGATCTTAATTATCTCACATTCATTTAACAGTATATATTAATATTTATTTAAATAAACTGTAATTAATAAATAACAATAATGAAAAACATAAAGGGAAAAAATGTTTTTGCTGCAGTAGTGGTGTTTGTTTGATCATGCATCTGACCTCACATTTCCGAAATCTGAAAAATTCCAAAAACCGAAACATCGGAATGTGTGTGTACTGCACATTTTTTTAAACACGCACACAATGTCTACACATTTACTGATACCTGTTGGTATCAGTAAATTACAGTACGTACGTATTTATTCCAGATGAGAGAGAGAGAAGAGAGAGAGAGAGAGAGCGAGAGAGAGAGAGAGAGAGAGAGAGAGGGAGAGAGAGAGAGAAGAAGAAAGAGGAATGAGTTAAGGACTCCAAGGCGTGTTATTTTTACAATTATTTTATTATCTTGGGATTTTTTTTTAATCATGAGATTTTCTATTCAATTCTCGAGATTAATAAGAAAATTAACGTAACTTGACTAGCATCAGCACACATCTGAATGACTCGGCCATTAGCAGGCTAAACCACCAACCTTATGAACTTGCATGATACATGAGATACATGACAAAACACAAAACCACTGTTTATTGGTGAAAATTTGGGGGTCGCACGATATGGGAGATTGCACGTTATTCGAGTATATACGGTATGTGATCTTTTTTAGCCTTTTATGGAACAAAATCTAGCAAGAAATTGCCATTCCCAGTTGGCAACACTGGCCTACTCGCGTTTGTCCAAGGTTGGTTTGTTGTTGTTGTGAAATGTGGTGTGCGGCGCGTTCTTTAAATTGTACCCATATAAACAAGTTCATTATGTGGCATCCAAAAGCCCTGATTCTTTTACTCTTATGGGAAAGACGCCTAAAGGTCAGATGAAGGTTTTTACGTGGAATATACTATTAACGTTTTGTGACGAAGGGAAGAGATGTTTCGCTGCATACTGTTGGTAGCATTATCGTTATTATATTACTGGATTGCACTGCAAAATCGTCGCCATCTTTTATCAACATAGATTGTTGGTGAGTACCCATATGATTTACATAATTTTGATAGTTCTCTTACCACTCATCCTCTCTTTCCTTGTGAAAAAAAGAGGCCCACCATGCGTATGTAGGCTTCTAGCTGTAATCCCTAGGCTAGTAGGCTACAATATATACAGTAGTACATATACTACATTTATTTTTTAAGGCTAATTTTGTACAATAACTTTAAAACTGTCTTGAATTTAGTTTTAGGTGATAGTTGAAAACATATTTGGTGTTTGAACTAAAGTAGGCAGTTATAAACATTGGAATAGTGGTCTTGGGTGGGTTAACTATTAAAGTAGGCAGTTTTAAGCAATTTTTGAGGGGGGTATCAGGATAACACGGGTATTTACTTATCACGGGGTTCTGGGCCCTATCCCCCGTGATAACGAGGCCCCACTGTATATATATATATATATATATATATATATATATATCTATATATATATATATATATTTATTTATATATATATATATGTATAGTATATATATATATATAGTATATATATATATATATATATATATATACCGTATATTTCGGCGTATAAGTCTACCGTATCATAAAAAATAACCTGAATGTTATTACGGTACATATGTTGGTCTACTTACCATATGAAATACAGTTAATATACTCGGTATATTAACAAATCTGTGTAATATATAAAAGATGAATACAGGCAGTCCCCGGGTTACGACGGGGGTTCCGTTCTTGAGGCGCGTCGTAAGCCGAAAGTCGTCGTAAGCCGGAACGACACTTTGAAATATGCCTTAAACTAATAAAAACTTAAAGAGACCTTACCTGTGTGACATGCAAGTATTGCATGATGTGTAGTGTGGTTATTTCAATGCCAAAGGGTGGTTCTTGAAGGTATATATTCTTTATTATACTCTTGTGACACTATAAAGCACAATCTTGAAGTATTAACCAAGTACTTAGTTGACTTTAATATACACTAATACACTTAATCCTTAGGTTAGATTATACACTATACACTATTACACTGTACTAATCCTTTGGTAGTACATCCTGGAGTACGCTAAAATCCCAGTCTGGGAGCTCTGGAAGGTAAAAGTATAACACAATTAGTACAAAATACTACACAAAGTCCTGAATGCAATATGTAAATTATAGATATCAAGAGTAAAAGAGTTAATGTATGTTAATTAATTCCTTACTTTAGTTTATAATTCCTTACTTTGAGTTATATCAAGAGTAAAAAAGTTAATGTATGTGAATTAATTCCTTACTTTTAGTTTAAATTTGTCATTCAATGTAACCCTGGATGCACAAAGTCTTGTGTGGCCCCATAGCCTACATCATTCAGGGGGTTCTGGAATGTACAAAAAATAATTATGTCCAGTAAGTACTATATGCATAGTAAGTTACATACAGTAATATGCACCATAACAGTGGTTTTAATATCACTATATAACATGTACTATAAAACTTAGTTAATGTATGTTTAATTAATTCCTTACTTTTAGTTTAAATTTGTCGTTCAATGTAACCCTGGATGCACAAAGTCTTATGTAGCCCCATAGCCTACATCATTCAGGGGGTTCTGGAATGTACAAAAAATAATTTTGTCAGTAAGTACTCTATGCATAGTAAGTTACATACAGTAATATGCACCATACAGTGGTTTATATCACATATATAACAGTACTATAAAAACTAGTTAATGTATGTTTAATTAATTCCTTACTTTTAGTTTAAATTTGTCGTTCAATGTAACCCTGGATGCACAAAGTCTTATGTAGCCCCATAGCCTACATCATTCAGGGGGTTTTTCGGAATGTACAAAAAATAATTTTGTCAGTAAAGTACTCTATGCATAGTAAGTTACATACAGTAATATGCACCATACAGTGGTTTAATATCAACTGGTATGCATGTTGTAAATGATTGGTCTACACCCCCTCTTCAGTAGGGAGTGTACAGTACGTAATTCCATGAGGGACCTTGATCACTTATCCCATGTGAGAGATCTTGGTCACTTTTTTTTAGTATAAAACTTACTTAATGTATGTTAATTTACTACTATGTATAATTCCTTACCTTTAGTATTGTAGTAAGTTTACTGTTGTTTCCCGTGCTACTGTTTAATGTAGTTAGTAAACCCTGGACAAAGTTTTATGTGGCCTCATAGCCTGCATCATGGAGGGGGTCCTGGTTTCTGGAATGTACCAAAAAAGTATCAAAGTTAAGTCGTATGTATGTTTAGTAAGTTACATACAGTAACCATACGTACAGTGGTTTATAACATGTATGTACATAATCAAACTTGGTTGGAAATTCCTGTCAAAAAAAAGTTATGTACGTTTGTAATACTACTGTATGTAAAAACCTTACTGTTCATACTTTGTTACACTATATGTTTACATTTGATACGTATACTTTCCTGAAGGGTTTTTCCCATCCAAAAATGGTGCTTCTACTTGTAGTTATCCCTTGATGACACTTGTAATTTGTTAGTAACAACGTGGAGTTGTGTGAAAAATGTGGTTCTGGAAGGAAAAAGTAACAAAATTAGTGTACAAAATATACACTACAGAAAGTCGTGAATGCAATATGTTAATTACTGTAGATATATCAAGAGTACTAAAAGAGTTAATGTATGTTAATTAATTCCTTACTTTTAATTTAAAGTTGTCGTTCAATGTAACCCTGGATGGACAAAGTCTTATGTGGCCCCATAGCCTACATCATTCAGGGGACTCTGGAATGTACAAAAAATAATTTTGTCAGTAAGTCCTCTATGCAGAGTAAGTTACATACAGTAATATGCACCATACAGTGGTTTAATATCACATATAACATGTAGTATAAAACTTGATTAGAAATTCCTTACATAACTTACCAACTTTTAGTGAGTCTCAAAGCTGTTACCTAGGTTGTGGGAGATGGAGGTGTAGAGCATTCATGATAAGAATGCATTCCAAACCTAACTTCAGTGTGCTTTATCACAGATAACAGGCTAGGATGATGGGCAGTCTGGAATGAAGAATTAATATTAAAGGACAGTATGTAACCACTTAGGTGTACAAAATTTATTGTACGTATGCAAACATTAAACACAACTGAGAATTCCTTACCTTCAGCAAAATGAAGACATGTAGGCTATGTAGAGGTCTGGTTTATGTAAGTCACAGGTGCATGCCAGTCTGGAATGATAATGTAATACATATGATTATAGTATGTATGTTACATACATAACATGGTTATTACATATGTAATAATAAAACATTAATAAAAAAAAATGTCCTTACCAAATTCTAGTGGTTGGCTTGCTTACTGGGATGGGCATATGGTAGATGAGTGGGTGGCTGGGCTATGGAGTGGGATGGGCAGGTGCTTGGGAGTCTGTAATGATAAAAAATATATAAAATGATAGAGTTACTACTGTAACTACTGCACATGTTATTACTGTTTGACATATGCAGTGTGTAATACGTATGTACAATATAAAAAATGAAGAATTCTTTACCTGAAGGAATGGGAGAGGTGATACATACTCATATCAACTGATTTGGGAGCTCTGGAGAGGTGATACTACTCGTATCAACTGATGAAGGAACATCTAGATCTGGAAAGAATGATAGGGTACATAAATATATAAGGTGGATGTAACTGTAGCATATGTACTACACTTTTAATAAAATTTCTATTAGCAATTTATAAAACATTTTATACAAATTTGTTAAGGATTCCTTACCTGATGAATAGGGCGAGGCATCAAAACCATGGAAAGGCTCAGGGTCATCTGGGTCGCTGTCACTATCAAAGGGGTCTGAAATGAAAAAAAAAAAATAATAAGGTTATGCAATATCAAACACATTGTACCACTATGTAAGTTAGTGTATGTATGTATGTAGGGTGTAAACAACTTCCAACATGAAAATGAGAAAAATGAAATTGCTTACCTGATTGTACACGTACAGGTGGACGGGCTGCTACAGAGGGTCCAGGTACAGGGGGATCTGGAACTGTCACAGGTAGTACAGGGAGATCTGGAACTGTCACAGGGAGATCTGGAACTGTCACAGGTAGTACAGGGGGATCTGGAACTGTCACCACTTCTGCAATAAAATTACAAATGATGAAAATTAATGAAGTTACAATTTACTCTTACATTTAGTTGTTACATTAAAAAATTAACACATTTTAATATGTACACTATGTAAACACATAAATTAGTAAAGCAGTTCAGAATTCCTTACCAGGACTAGGAGTGGTAGGTGGTGGTACTGGAGACTTGTGAAAGAAAGTGTCAAGCCTGGACTGCACACTTCTCTTCGTCTGCTTCTCCTTCAGGGTCTCCTTGTAGAAAGTTACTAAGTCTAACATTCCACGTTTTATTTTGTCAGACCTGGCAACGTTAGGGTCTTCTGCCTCAAAAGAAGCCAAGGCTCTCTCCAGATGAGTAAAACCCTCTGACAAGCCTTTCACAGTTAATGACCTGGCTTTTGGCTCTGGTGCCGCCTCCTCTTCCTCAATCATTTGCTGTTCAAGTTCAAGTAAGTCCTCTGCAGACAATTCCTCTCCATGGGATGCCAGCAGCTCTGTTACATCATCAGGTTCAAGATCTAGTTTCAGCCTCTTGCTTAGCCCTACGATCTTCCTCGTCACAGTCTCGACGTCTTCTGCCTGGTCAAAGCCTTCAAAACTGTGCACAAACTGTGGACACAGTTTCTTCCAGGCCCCATTTAAAGTCTAACATTCCACGTTTTATTTTGTCAGACCTGGCAACGTTAGGGTCTTCTGCCTCAAAAGAAGCCAAGGCTCTCTCCAGATGAGTAAAACCCTCTGACAAGCCTTTCACAGTTAATGACCTGGCTTTTGGCTCTGGTGCCGCCTCCTCTTCCTCAATCATTTGCTGTTCAAGTTCAAGTAAGTCCTCTGCAGACAATTCCTCTCCATGGGATGCCAGCAGCTCTGTTACATCATCAGGTTCAAGATCTAGTTTCAGCCTCTTGCTTAGCCCTACGATCTTCCTCGTCACAGTCTCGACGTCTTCTGCCTGGTCAAAGCCTTCAAAACTGTGCACAAACTGTGGACACAGTTTCTTCCAGGCCCCATTTAAAGTGGTCGTCTTCACCTCGTCCCAAGCACTTGCAATATTTTTCACTGCATCAGCAATGTTGTAGCCCTTCCAGAATTGCTTCAGTGTCAACTCCTTGTTAGCTTCTATGGCCCTCAAAGCAAAACGTATGGTCCTTCTAAGGTAGTAAGCCTTGAAATTAGCTATTACTCCCTGGTCCATTGGCTGTATCAGCGATGTGGTATTGGGTGGGAGGTACACCACCTTCACATTAGGGTGCATGTCGCTCAATTTGAAGGGTGACTAGGGGCATTGTCCAGGACTAAGAGGGCCTTAAAAGGCAGACCCTTCGAAGTCAAATACCGTTACACTGCTGGCACGAAATGGTCATTGAACCAATCTTCGAAGACCATCAAGGTAACCCAAGCCTTCTTATTTGATTTCCAAATCACAGGGAGTTGACTCTTGAAAATGCCCTTCAGTTTCAAATCGCCACTTGCATTGGCCCCAAACAGCAAAGTCAGTCGCTCCTTTCGAGCTTTATGGCCAGGTGCTGACTTCTCCTTGGAAAGGTACGTTCGATTTGGCATTCTTTTCCAAAATAATCCAGTCTCATCCACATTAAAGACTTGGTCAGCCGTGAAACCTCCATCCTTAATTATCTCAGCCAAACCACTTGGAAAACTACCTGCTGCTTCGCTATCAGCACTAGCAGCTTCACCTTGCAGCTTCACATTATGCAAATTTGCACGAGCCTTAAAACGGTTAAACCAACCTCTACTCGCGGTAAATTCACCACCAGCACTGCCTTCGCCAAACTTTTTCACTACTGCCTCATGCAGCGCTCTAGCCTTCTCCTGGATCACACTTAAGCTCACCGGAACACGTCGCTGGTTCTGGTCCTCCAGCCAGATCATCAGGAGCTTCTCCATTTCAACAATGCTCTGGCTATGTTGCTTCTCGTTTATCACCGTTGACTTCGTCGGTGCAGCATCCTTAACGTGCTTCAGAATACGTTCCTTGTCTTTCACAATGGTTACCACCGTGGTCCTGCTCAAGCCTAAAGAACGGCCTATTTCGGTGTTAGTTTCTCCCTTCTCCGAACGCTTCACCACGTCATATTTTACCTCCATCGTGATGACCTTCCTCTTCTTGGATGAACTATCATCGGAGGAAGTACTTTGGCGTTTAGGAGCAATTGTAAATTTGCGAAAATGGCAAGGAAAATCAGCAACGTCTTAGCACACAACCGACTGAACTTCAGGCAGACACGCGATTGAAGTGGCGTCCTTTGGTATTGTTACGCTTAGCGTCCTCGACCGTCCGGGGTCGTTGTTCGGTCAGTTTACCATACAGTTTAATAGCGTTAATTAATTTATGCGCCTCCGCTCAAAAACTAGTTTTGCGTATGAGGTATCGTTAAAAAGCATAACAAAACGTCGTAACCTTGGAATTTGCGTTGTAATCTAACCAGAACTTAGTTTTTTTTTTTTAATTGATGTACTGGAAACACAAGCAATGATTTTTTTCATTATTTGCGCTTTTGGACTGTTTTAAACTGAGCATCCCAAGCTAGTGTATTCATTCGCCCGCAAACTAGTTCCGCATATGTGGCGTCACTAAAAAAATTCAAAAAATACGAAAAAAAAAGTGTCGAAAATCATCATAACCTCAAAATTTTTGTTGTAATGTAACCAAAAACATATTTTTATTATATTCTGTGCTAAACTATAAAGGATTTTTATCATAGCATGCGTTTTTTAAAAGCGTCGTTAGCTCGGAGCGTCGGAAGCGTCAGCGTCGTAACCTCGGAACAAGCGTCGTAACCCAGGACTGATTTTCCATTGAATATTTAAGAAAAAGCGTCATAACCTCGGAACGTTGTAAGCTGGAACCGTCGTAAGCCGGGGACCGCCTGTACCAGCAAATATGATTAGAAATGATGAAATGAAAGATACGTTACTCGAGTGTAATGTAAACAAACAAAGCACTAACAAATGTTGCATAACAGCCTACGTATATATATATGTACAAACTGCCACACAAGTTAATGTTTTGATTGGGTTGTTAAAACAACGACGTGCCGGTATTTTATTATGATGTTGGAATATTCCTTGACCAATGGTCCTTCTATGGCATAAACAGGCTCATTTGAGGGAAAACACAAGCAGAAGAAAGAGCAATTTTTATACTTAACGCACCCATGGAGCCTCCGACAAAACAAAGAAAATTCGAATCCAGTTTTAAACTGAAATTAATTGAACTTGCCAAAGAAACAAATGATGTGCTGCAGCAAGAACTTATGATTTGGCAGAGAAATTAGTTAGAGACTGGAGGAAAAATGAAGATAAGTTAAGAAAAATATCGAAAGATAAATGTGCAATGAGAAGAGGAACCGTTCATTGGCCTGAGTTAGAAGATCATGTTTCACAGTGGATAGTAGCACTAAGGCAGGATGGATATATAGTCACACAAAATGTGATAAGATCTTATGCATTAAAATGGGCAAAATCCAACCAAGACAAAAGTATGGAATTTAAAGCAACGGTTGGTTGGTATAGTCGTTTCATGAATAGACATAACCTTGTGATACGCCAAAAAACGAAAATTGCTCAAAAGCTACCGAAAGACTACAGATAAGGTTACCAATTTTCATAGATATATTATTGAAAAGAGGAAAAAATATAAATTTTCCTCTATTATGTATCGGTAATATGGATGAAACTCCTTTAAATTTTGATGTGATTGGTAGCAGAACTGTAGATGTAAAAGGTACAAAGACTGCAAGTTCGAGGTACAGGCCATGACAAGACAAGATTCACTGTAGTTTTATCATGCATGGCAGACGGAACAAAACTGAAGCCCATGGTAATTTTCAAGAGGAAAACAATGCCTAAATTAACCCTTAAACGCCGAAGCGGTAAATAAAAAAATTACCCCCGTGTGCTGGAGGGGTTTGAGAGCACGCTTAGTTTTCAAGATTAAGAGTTCATTTTTGGCTCCTTTTTTTGTCATTACTTGAAGTTTAGTATGCAACCATCAGAAATAAAAAAAATTATCATTATCATATATAAATAATGCGATATATGATAGCGCAAAAACGAAATTTCATATATAATTGTATTCAAATCGCGCTGTGCGCCAAACGGTTAGAGGTAACAAGTTACTTTTTTTTCGTTGTAATGTGCACTAAATTGCGATCATTTTGATATATAACACATTGTAAAACGATAAAAGCAACACAGAGAAAATATTATCACAAAATGATGCATGAATTCGTAGCTCGCGGATGTAAAAAATAATTTTCTGGGCTCAGCTCGTGTCGCTGCGCGAAATATCCTTTAATCTATTATTTCTAGGGTAAATGTACTAACACATACCAGAGAATAAATAAATAAAGAAAAAGGTCAGTATAACTGACTCGCTCACCCTCCAAGAGGGTGTCGGTATGAACACTATGGCGATGAGACCACTACCACGAGCCAAATGCCAAAAGAATTCTCCCACTACAAAATCCCCCAAGAGGAGAGCCGACCACAGAGTGGGCAGCACTTACTACTACTACTCCATCACATGCTGCCGACTGCTGCGCCTCTGGTGGCCATCCTTTTCAGTTAGCGCACCCAATTTCAAGACGTGCCATTTTTTACTCTGTGTTTTTTGTGCCCTTTCCTTTGGATTTATTTACCATGGAGCGTGCAGCCATCGCAGCAGCTAAGTTAAGTATCAGTGTTTTATTGCTATTTGGTTTTTTCCGGCCCTGAGCCCGTATTTGCCGTTTTTTAGGTATAAATACGAACTCTAGGTCGGAAGCATGGGCAGCATGTTTCTGCCTCGTGGTGGGTTCGTTCTTGGTCGCCCATACCCAGAACATCCCCTTACTTAAGTACGCTCTATTTTAATTATACCGCTTTGTTTAGGGTACGGTCTACACGGTTTTGTCATGCATGCATGTCTTTTACCTTATGTAGGATCCTTCCATCCAGACCCTAGCCACGGCTCTTAGTATCGGCCTCGGCTAGCTTTGAGTGGTAGACTTGCCTTCGAGTTAGTCGTACACTCCTGGATTTTTTTCTCCTACTATATTGTTTCTTTCTTTCATTTTTATTATTCATTTGAATTATATGTATTTGTTAGGTTAGCTAGGCGTCTGGCTTGCTGAGCCTAGGTCATGGCCCATTGGGCCTATATGCTACCGCTCTTCAGTTCGGTTGCTTCCCGATAGCATCTCTCTGATCAGTTGGTTATGTTTCAGCCATGACTCGGGATGATAAAGTACCAAAGGAGACAGTCCTCTATTCACGTGACCAGGCTCAGAGAGAATGGCTCAGGTGTCTAGAGGACATGGATTGTTCCAATACGAAAATCCAACCTTTCAAGAGTCCGTTTACGATCTTTACGATGGAAGAGAGTACCCCGCTCCCTTTCCTGACAAAGATCGCGACAAAACTACTATTCCAGCAGCCCAGAAGGGGGATTCCATGCCTCAACTGAAGGAAGCAGATCCTACATCCTCCTCTACTTCCTTCAGCCGGTGAATTGTGGGAAGACTTACCTAACACCTTCTCAGCGGGCAAACTCAAACCAGACTGTGCTATGGAGCAGTTTGGTGAGAAGCTACCTAGGCTTCCAGATAGCCTTATTCAGGCAGAATTCGATGCCAAATCGCGGTTAGCCAGGTCCATTAATTCCATGGCTATGACCGAGGTGGCTACCATTGCCTATGGGTCGGAACCGCTCTTCAAGCTTCTTACCAAATCTTTGACTCAAACGGTGCAGTCAGATATGTTTGAGTTTGCCACTGCTAGGACGAATTGTAGGAAACATGTCCTACAAGAAGCAACTATTCGGCACGAGCCGAATAAGTTGCTTGCGTCAAACATCTGGGGAGCAGACCTCTTCCCAGAAGCGATGGTGAAGGAGGTTCAGTCAGAGGCTACGAGATTGAACCAGAGCCTTAAAGACCGTTGGGGTCTTACGGCCAAGAGACGACAGGACCAAGTCGGTAAGGGTAAGGCTCAGAGGAAACCTAGACGTTTCCAGCCCTACCAGAAGAAGCAACCACGCTTTTCTCAGCAAGTTCCGGCTGTTCCTTGGTGCAAACAGCCCAACCTTCCACCTCAAAGGCTCAATCGCAGCCGATTTACGTTATCTCCCCTCAGCCTCAGCCCCTCACCTCTTACGCCCTCTCTCCAGCCTACAACCAGGTCTTCGAGGGTCAAGCTTCACAGAAGTATGACCGCTCGGGTAAGGGAGGCAGAGGTAAGCGATCCTTTCGTGGGAGAGGATCGGGAGGTCCCTTCAATAGGGGAAAACATTTCAGGGGAGGCCGAGGAGGCTACCAGAACCAATGAGGAATTTCAGGTAGGAGGGAGGCTGTTTCACTTTCGCCACCGGTGGAACTTCAGCAAGTGGGCTCAGAGCATTGTGTCAAAAGGCCTGGGTTGGAGCTGGTTAGCGAACCCACCCCCATCCAGACCTTTCCGCCAACTTCCTTTCCAAGGAATTGACGGAGTATGCGGAGGATCTCCTTCAGAAAGGAGCTATAGCGAGAGTCAAAAGGTTAAAATTTCAAGGACGCTTGTTCAGCGTGCCAAAGAAGGCTCACAATAAAGAAGGGTAATCTTAGACTTGTCCCGCTTAAACTTAGCCATTCGCTGCGACAAGTTCAAGATGCTCACGATCTCGCAGGTGCGGACCTTACTTCCCCGTGGGGCCGTCACCACCTCTATCGATCTTACAGACGCTTACTATCATATCCCTATTGCAAGACACTTCCGTCCGTATCTGGGCTTCAAGATAGGAGACCAGACATTCTCCTTCAAGGTAGTTCCTTTCGGGCTCAACGTAGCACCCAGGGTGTTTACGAAGCTGGCGGAAGTAGTAGTTCAACAACTCAGATCGCAAGGGGTTATGGTAGTAGCGTATCTCGACGATTGGTTGATCTGGCTTCAACAGTCGAGGAATGCAACAAAGCAACACTGAAAGTGATTCAGTTCCTGGAATATCTAGGCTTCAAGATAAACAGGACCAAGTCAAGACTCACTCCAGAGTCAAACTTTCAGTGGCTAGGCATTCAATGGAATCTATCCTCCCATACTCTGTCGATTCCATCATCCAAGAGAAGGAAATAGCGAAGTCAGTCAAGCAATTTCTGAGTCACAAACTGGCTTCAAGAAGATCTCAGGAAAGGATCCTGGGTTCTCTCCAGTTTGCATCAGTGACGAACATCCTAATGAAAGCCAAACTGAAAGACCTAACCAGAATCTGGCGCTCACGAGCAAATGTCAGGTCCAGGGACAAATTATCCTCAGTCCCTCTGATTCTAAAGAATCAACTCCGGCCGTGGGCGAAAGTCAAGAACTTGTCGGTGGCAGTGCCCCTTCAGTTTGTCCTCCACCAGGGATCACCATCCACACAGACGCTTCATTAAGCGGTTGGGGAGGATATTCCCAGTTCAAGAAGTTCAAGGAACGTGGTCACCTCAGTTCCGTCAGTTCCATATAAACGTACTGGAAGCAATGGCAGTGTTCTTGACTCTAAAAAGGTTACGTCCGCCAAAGTACTCCCCACATAAAGCTAGTCCTGGACAGCGCAGTGGTAGTACATTGTGTTAACAAGGAGGCGGTCAAGTCACGTCATCTAAATCATGTCATGGTAGCCATCTTCTCCCTGGCGGACAAGTTCAGTTGGCATCTCTCCTCCACTCATATAGCTGGAGTGAGAAACTCATAGCAGATGCTCTATCCCGATCAGTACCTCTAGAGTCGGAATGGTCACTGGACAACCATTCGTTCCAATGGATTCTTCAGAGTTCCAGGTCTACAGGTGGATCTCTTCGCATCTCAAGCGAACCACAAACTTCCGTGTTATGTGGCCCCCAACCTGGACCCCTCTTGGTCCTTGCCTATGCCACGGACGCCCCTGGCCTTCTAGACTGGAACACTGGGAGAAGATTTATGTCTTTCCTCCAGTGAATCTTCTCATGAAAGTGTTAAACAAACTCAGGACATTCAAGGGTCAAGTGGCTCTAGTAGCCCCAGACTGGCCGAAGAGCAATTGGTACCCTCTCATTCTGGAACTGGGTCTTCGCCCTCTTCGGATCCCCAATCCCAGGCTCTCCCAGTCAGTACAAACGAAGACTGTGTTCGCTTCCTCAGGGATTCTCAAAACCCTAACTTTATGGATTTCATGAAGTTTGCAGCGAAAAGGGATGCGAACATTGACCTCAGAATATTCTCTTCTTGGAATCGGCCGATAAAAGAGATTCAACTTTGAGACAGTATGATGCTGCTGTCAAAAAGTTAGCAACCTTCCTGAAAGAATCAGATATTAGGATCATGACAATCAATTCAGCTATATCCTTTTTCAGATCCTTATTTGAAAAAGGCTTAGCAAGCCAGCACAATTACGACAAACAAATCAGCCTTGAAAAAGATTTTTCAATTTGGGTTCAACATAGACTTGACAGATTCCTACTTCTCGTCTATCCCCCCCAAGGCGTGTGCTAGACTTAGACCTTCTGTAAGGCCTAACGTCAGTTATCATGGTTCTTAAACGATGTTCTAAAGCTGGCTTCAGAAACCAATAATGACACATGCTCGTTATAATGCTCTTAAGAAAAACCCTATTTGTTTTTATTAAGCTTGGCCTCAGGAGCTAGAATTTCAGAACTGTCGGCTTTATCCAGAGATCCGGATCATATTCAGTTCCTTCCCACAGGGGAAGTGCTACTTTCTCCGGAACGTAGCTTTATAGCTAAGAATGAAGATCCTTTGATGAGGTGGGAACCATGGAAGGTACTACCCCTTCCACAAGATGTATCTCTTTGCCCAGTTTCAACCTTACGAGCCTTTCTATCTAGGACCTCCTCATCCTCATCGGGTCCTCTCTTTAAGAGAGAAAAAGGTGGCACTTTATCTATTAAAGGCATCAGGCAACAAATCCTGTACTTCATTAAACAAGCCAATCCTGACTCTTTCCCAAAAGCACATGATGTCAGGGCAGTAGCCACCTCAATTAACTATTTCCAACATATGAACTTCGATGAGTTGAAAAAGTATACTGGATGGAAATCGCCGACAGTATTCAAACGTCATTACTTAAAGTCCTTGGAAGCTCTGAAATTTTCAGCAGTTGTTGCAGCGGGGAACATAGTTTCCCCTGACTCTAACTAATCTTTAGTAGAAGATCCAGTCCTCCTTTCTACCTGCCTCACCCAACAGTTCGTCTATTCCTGCCTTGTTCATTTACGGTCACCTTGTGTCTTAGCTGCTTTTATGATGATGTGGTGGGTGTCCCTTATTTTTTTGCTAGGGACACTCACAATTGATGATGAATATTGATCTCGTGGATGTCATCCCCTTATTTTTATGCTAGGGGATACATCTTATTGTAATGGTTACGGGTTTTGTATATTAAGTCATATACATTCCTTTATATATTATTATTGTTGAGTTTGTTTTGTTCAACTTATTATGTTAATTGCTCTAGAATTTTTGATACATAAGCTTTACACAGATACCATTTTGGTACATATATTGCCATATTACCCCTGTATTATGGATATATGTAAATTACCTTAAGTTAAGAAATATTATTAGAATTAAGTGTAATTTAAGCAATATTTCTATTTTGTATCACTGTGTATATGTATCCTTATTAGCAATTATATTCTTTTACTTTTATTTTATCTTTTATTTGAGACCTCTTTTTATTTTGTTGATTTTGTTTACAATCTTGTGCTATTTCTCTGGTACGATTTCGCGCAGCGACACGAGCTGAGCCAGAAAAGGGGATTTTGACGTAAGGAAAAATCTATTTCTGGGCGATTGGCTCGTGTCGCCAGCGAAATCCCGCCCTACCCGTCCCATAGCCAAGATTGTCTGCTAACTTCAGGATGGCCACCAGAGGCGCAGCAGTCGGCAGCATGGGATGGAGTAGTAGTAGTAAGTGCTGCCCACTCTGTGGGTCGGCTCTCCTCTTGGGGGATTTTGTAGTGGGAGAATTCTTTTGGCATTTGGCTCGTGGTAGTGGTCTCACTCGCCATAGTGTTCATACCGACACCCTCTTGGAGGGTGAGCGAGTCAGTTATACTGACCTTTTTCTTTATTTATTTATTCTCTGGTATGTTAGTACATTTACCCTAGAAATAATAGATTAAAGGATATTTCGCTGGCGACACGAGCCAATCGCCCAGAAATAGATTTTTCCTTACGTCAAAATCCCTTTTTTAAAAAATTCACCATAATCGAAATATTGTTATAGAGACTTGCAATTTGTTTCAAAATGAAGGGAAATGATTGAATATTACGATACTGTAAGAGTTTTAGCTTACAAATGCAGTTTTCGACCATTTCGAACGAGTTAAAGTTGACCGAATGTCGAATTTTTGTTAAAAATTTTTTTTCAAAAAATTTTTTTTTTATATGCAAATATAAAAAAAATGAGAAATGCTACAACCTTCCAATAATTTTTGTTATATTGTGCATGTTTTTGCACACATTTTCATATATAAAACTCTAAAAAAGCGTAATATGAAAAGGCTCAAATATTAGGAGAATGTGACCTACGCGTTTCCGAGATTTTCGGCCGAGAATCGGCGCGCGGACGGAATAAAAATATTTTTTTCAAATATTCACCATAAATCGAGATATTGTTCTAGTGACTTGCAATATGTTTTAAATTGAAGATAAATGATTGAATATTACTAGACTGTAAGATTTTTATGTTACAAATGCGTTTTTTGACCATTTCGGTTGAGTCAAAGTTGACCGATTGTAGTTTTTTTCGTACTTATCGTACTTTATATGCAAATATTTCAAAAATTATAAATGCTACAACCTTCCAATATTTATTGTTATATTGTGCACGTTTTTGCGCACATTTCCATATATAAACCTCTAAAAAAAGCGTAATATGAAAAGGCACAAATATTAGGAGAATGTGACCTACGCGTTTCGGAGATTTTCGGCCGAGAATCGGCGCGCGGAGGGAATAAAAATATTTTTTTCAAATATTCACCATAAATCGAGATATTGTTCTAGGGACTTGCAATCTGTTTTAAAATGAACTAAATGATTGAATATTACTAGACTGTAAGATTTTTATGTTATAAATGCGTTTTTTGACCTTTTCGGTTGAGTCAAAGTTGACCGATCGTAGTTTTTTTCGTACTTATCGTACTTTATATGCAAATATTTCAAAAATGAGAAATGCTACAACCTTCCAATATTTTTGTTGTTAATTATTTGCATGTTTTTGCGCACTTTCCATTTCCATATAAACTTTTAAAAAAAGCGTAATAATGAAAAGGCTCAAATATTAGGAGAATGTGACCTACGCGTTTCCGAGATTTTCGGCCGAGAATCGTCGCGCAGAGGGGAAAAAAATATTTTTTTCAAAAATTCACCATAAATCGAGATATTGTTCTAGAGCCTTGCAATTTGTTTTAAAATGAAGATAAATGATTGAATATTACTAGACTGTAAGATTATTATGTTATAAATGCGTTTTTTGACCTTTTCGGTTGAGTCAAAGTTGACCGATTGTAGTTTTTCTCGTACTTATCGTACTTTATATGCAAATATTTAAAAAATGAGAAATGCTACAACCTTCCAATATTTTTTGTTATATTGTGCATGTTTTTTGCGCACATTTCCACTAATATAAACCTTTAAAACAAGCGTAATATGAAAAGGCTCAAATATTAGGAGAATGTGACCTACGCCGTTTCGGAGACTTTTTTCGGCCGAGAATCGTCGCGCAGAGGGGGGGAAAAAATATTTTTTCAAAAAATTTTTTTTCACCATAAAATCGAGATATTGTTCTAGAGACTTGCAATATGTTTTTTTTAAAATGAAGATAAATGATTGAATATTACTAGACTGTAATATTTTTATGTTACAAATGCGTTTTTTGACCTTTTCGGTTGAGTCAAAGTTGACAGATCGTAGTTTTTTTCGTACTTATCGTACTTTATATGCAAATATTTCAAAAATGAGAAATGCTACAACCTTCCAATATTTTTTGTTATATTGTGCATGTTTTTGCGCACATTTCCATATGTAAACCTTTAAAAAAAGCGTAATATGAAAAGGCTCAAATATTAGGAGAATGTGACCTACGCGTTTCCGAGATTTTCGGCCGAGAATCGGCGAGCGGAGGGGAAAAAAATATTTGTTTAAAAAATTCACCATAAATCGAGATATTGTTCTAGAGACTTGCAATTTGTTTTAAAATGAAGATAAATGATTGAATATTACTAGACTGTAAGATTTTTATGTTATAAATGCTTTTTTGTTTTTTGACCTTTTCGGTTGAGTCAAAGTTGACCGATCGTAGTTTTTCTCGTACTTATCGTACTTTATATGCAAATATTTCAAAAATGAGAAATGCTACAACCTTCCAATATTTTTTGCGCACATTTCCATATATAAAACTATAAAATAAGCGTAATATGAAAAGGCACAAATATTAGGAGAATGTGACCTACGCGTTTCGGAGATTTTCGGCCGAGAATCGTCGCGCGGAGGGAATAAAAATATTTTTTTCAAATATTCACCATAAATCGAGATATTGTTCTAGAGACTTGCAATTTGTTTTAAAGTGAAGGTAAATGATTGAATATTACTAGACTGTAAGTATTTGCTTACCCCCCCTTACAAAAAAAATAAAAAAAAATACATATATATATATATATATATATATATATATATATATATATATATATATATATATATATATATATATATATATATATATATATATAATATACACACACATATATATATATATATATATATATATATATATATATATATATATATATATATATATAATTTTATACGTAAAATATATATATTACATTCTTTGATTCTGGTACCAATACATAAATAAAAGGAATGCAGGTGACACTTCTCTTTTCGCATACAATGAAATGTCTTATTATTATTTTATCATGCACACATTCAGATATATAAAAAATTGTAATAAATATATAAAACTAAATATAAAGTAAATGCAGAATACTCACTTGTAATCCTGACTCTTCGTTCTATTCTTGTTTTCTCCCTCCTCCATTGAAGAGTCTTGCATTTTTTTCCTCTCGACATGACGAGGTACAGGTGGGGAGGAGGGAGACGCGCGCCCTTACTGCTGGATGGACCGCCTGCGGCCCCCGTGCGCCCTCCGCTGTCGGTTTAGGGGGCGCGGTCCAATACATGACCTTAGTGTGGTACTTTCGGTCACACTCCCCTATCCTGCAAAGAGCAACTTTGCAGAGACGACAGAAGAACCGGGTGTCTCTCCTTCTGCCATTCATATGGCACACCCGGCACTGTTTTCTGCCTTCGCCCTTCTAAGGCCTCCAGTATGTGTTCCCCTGGCTGCAGCCGACACGCAGGGTCCACTTCCCGACGAGAAGCGGTGATGGCGGGGCCGGCAGCAAGAGGGGCGTCGGCAGCAGGGGCGTCGTCAGCAGGGGCGGCGGCAGCAGGGGCAGGGGCGGCAGCAGGTCGAGCGAAGTTGGCCCTCCTATCTGCCCTTTCCTCTAGGGGCAGATCTGCAGCTCGGGGCAGGGGGTCAGTTATGGAAGGCCACTCATCGGGATCGAAGTTGATGAGGGCATTCCCGGCTACCTCTAGGAACTGTATGTGGGTCAACCTCGGAAGATTGTCACCGCGGTACCCACAGTACAGTATGTAGGCATTTTGGAGGGCCAACTGAAGGATGTATTTGAGGAGCTTCTGTGTCCACCTTCTGGTTCTCCTGGCAAAGGGATAGTACTGGATGAGCTGATCAAAGAGATCAACTCCTCCCATGTGCCTGTTGTAGTGCCCATGACAGTAGGCCGCTCGGTACGAAACTCCTCAAACACAACTCGGCCCTGTCGACGTGTATTCTTCCGCTGTACGATCTCTTCTTCGATGGGTTCATGACTCGTCGTAATCATGGGGACGAGTTGGACACCCTTCCAACAGATGACGAAGACAGCGCCCTTCCGCCACCACTCTTTCTCTCCTCTTGCCAGGTGTTGCGGATGACTAGCGAACCTCTTGAGGGACATTCGGGGCCCCACGCACCAACCGAAGGGTACCACTGACGTGAACACCTGCTTCATACAGTTCCTGGGCCAGGGGGGATACCGAGTTATAATAATTATCCATAAACAGGTGATATCCCTGGTTACGGAAACGTCCCACAAGGTTGAATACAGTGTCACGCAGCGTGGAGAAGACCCCGGTATACACTTGAAAAGTCAACAACGTATCCAGTGTTGGCCTCGGTAATGAGAAAGAATTTCACACCATATTTCTTTGGCTTCTTGGGGTTATACACTTTTATACTAAGACGTCCTTTGTAAGGCATCATCCCCTCATCCAAAGACAGGTTCTTTCCAGGAATCACGAGATTACTACACCGCTCACGGATATAATCCAACACTGTACGCACTAAAATGAGGCGATCACTGTTATTCCGGGGTATGGCCCTTCGGTTGAAGGCGTTGAAGTACCTGTCAACGCCAGGAAATTATCACGGGACATAACGCCAGGCACATTCGGCATACATAAAAAATAATTTCTCCTCCAATATTGCCTGACGTCGACAGCAGGTGTCATACCAAAATAAATGTGGAGCCCCAAAAAATGCGCCATGTCAATGAGGTTGCAACCCCGCCAGTAATACGACAAGGTCGTCCTCAGCTCATACCGGCAGTTCCGAGCGTAGTCCACCGTCTCGTGTAC
>NC_087200.1:121831282-121881282 GCF_015104395.2 Macrobrachium nipponense | reverse complement strand
CACCCACGTGGAAATTCTTGTAATCACCCTGGGCAACACGACAGCAGTACTCTCTTCACACGGCTGGTGGACGTCTTGCTGGAGTCGGGAAACAATTTTTTTTTGGTGTGTGTTAGTATGTCAGTCAAGTCTTTGGTCTATCTAAGAAAATTAACCCAGACATACTACTTCTATCAAACAATGATCTCAAAAGGTCAGAAATACTAACTGAACGTCTCCCAATTAACTCCCTTAATATGAGTACTAAATTCTTGTAATCACCCTGGGCAACACGACAGCAGTACTCTCTTCACACGGCTGGTGGACGTCTTGCTGGAGTCGGGAAACAACTTTTTTTTGGTGTGTGTTAGTATGTCAGTCAAGTCTTTGGTCAATCTAAGAAAATTAACCCAGACATACTACTTCTATCAAACAATGATCTGAAAAGGTCAGAAATACTAACTGAACGTCTCCCAATTAACTCCCTTAATATGAGTACTAAATCATAAGTCATTATCACAACTCTCAAAGAAAAAAAAACATCAAGTTCTCCAACCCAATTCTCCAAATCCACACATCAGCACACACACAACTCAGAAATCACAGCAACTCCACGGACTTCTGTACTCACATTTCAAACTCGAATGTGCTCACAAGAAAAAAAAGAAAAAAAAATCGTAATGAGCCCAAGGAAAAAAAAGAATTACGTAACACACCCAGACCCAAAAAATGTTCTCTCAAGCTCTGATATTTAAACAACCCACAAAATCAGTAAAAATCTCCAACTTTTAACAGCAAAAACCCCTTTACTGCTCATACAATTAATTACAAAAAGACTTAATGTCAAACTCCCATTTACATAAGTAACAACCCTCGAAAAATCACATCTCCCGGTAAAATCAAATCTCCCGTCCAAAAAAGAAATGCTACTTAAGCTCAAGCCCCCAAATTATATCTCAAGGAAAAGGAAGAAAAATAATAATAATAAAAAAAAAGGATAATCACAAGAAGATTTCCCCAATCACAAAATACATAATACATGTATAATATGCATAACTCCCGCGTTTTTCCCAAGAAATGCTCCATGTAAAATTATGGAATTTGCCAGAAAGCAAACTCTTACCTATGCGCTTTCGTGAAATGCTATTGTCAACATTTCCAGATATTGCGAAAATTCTGATCTATCATCATCAGAAGAAAAGAAACAGCACAGCGCTCATCACATCGCTTGTCAGCAGAAAAATCGCCTGCGGACGTATGCTCTAACATCAGCATAAGAATTGTCTAGTCAAGACACATAAGTTTGGAAACTCATGATTCTCTAGAAAAAAAGGTCTAACTGACACATTTCACAGAATTAACTCCAGGATATGACTAATGTGTTCAAAGACTGTCTCAAAGACTCATTCTCTCAACATTATATGCCTCAAATTATATTTCTCCAAGAATAACACACTTGTGAACATAAAAAATGCACACATTTCCATAGGACTACAATGCAGTAATGTTACTCGCCTCTAAATAGTCACGAAACCAAAAAAGAGAACCACAGAAATCTTCTCTTGTCTCGAAAAAACTCCATAACCACAAAAAAAAGGGTGACCCGCCCAAGATTAAGTCCAACTCCATTATGAGACACCATATTAATAATAACACCACTCCGGTTATAAAAATATTTCCTCCATTTGGTTAATAACCAACCCCCTTATATTATTCTCTTATTTCTCCAATAGCCACATGTCAGTAAAAAAACACCACTCCAGGAATAGAGAATAATCACCTCTATTTCGGCAAATACAAAATATTTACCTCTATTTCGGCAAATACAAAATATTTACCTCTATTTCCCCAATAACTCCATGTGGAACAAAACAAGGTTCCAAAAAATATATCTCCAAAAAATGTGCACTCACAAATATTGCCCCATAATCTCCAAATATGTGTCTCCATTTGCAACAAAGATGGCTGCAAAATAATTGAACTAAACATAGCTCTCATCACATTGGCAAATATCAACAATGGCCAAAAATATATCTCCCATATATTATATCTCAAATATAACTCCAAAATAATATATACCTTCAATTATAACTCCAAATAATATATCTCAAATATAACTCCAAATATATCTCAATTATAACTCCAATGCTCCAGAGAATAACTCCATGATATAGTCAAAAACTATAAAAACTCTCTCCATTTAGCATAACTGCTTAAAAAAAGGGCGAAACTCGGCAAATAAAACTGTCTAGAAAATTCTAGAAAAAATCACCCATGTGCCACAACTCTTTATAACAGAACTCCAAGTTCAAAGTGTCTTAGCCAAGACTTCTCCATATGCACTACGACATAGGCCACTAGAAAACTTAACCAAGTTTCATATCTCTCACAAAGTTGTCACAAATACAACTAATGTATTGTGCAAGAAAACACAATTTCTGGAACACAAATATCCAGAGAAAAAATGTAGTGCCATTACGTATGCATTCAAAACGTGCAAAAAATTCTCCCATATATTTCTCTATAGCATCAAATAGCTAAAACACGAACACGTTCCCGAACAATGACTCTAAGTCATGAACTGAGATAATATTCACACTAACTGGAGAGAAAAAATAAACTCAAATTCACCCATGGTAAAAAAAAAAAAAACTTGTGTCAGCGATGGCTAACTTCCAAAAAAGGAGAAAAGAAAAATCAACGGCTTTGTTCACTATCTCCCGTAACTCACTAGATGTCAAGCAATTATCTCCTGAACTCATAAAAAAAGGAAAAAAAACTAAAATAATGTGTTGTTAGTTCCTCCCAAAATCCAAAAAGATTTCACCTCCCTTGACAGCATTAAAACACCCTCGTATTAGTATAAAAAAAATCAGTATCAGAAATATCATTATCACAAAATCACCAAAAAAAATTGCTATCATCAAAATCATCAGTATCAGTACAAAAAAAAAAAAAAATATCACCAATGTCAATGCTTGTCCCTTCTCCCAAAATTCAGCAAAAGTTCAGCAAGTTTCAACACAGTTCACCAAGATTCAGTCAGATTCATCAAGATTTAGCAAAACTCATCCCCGTGAATCACTGAAATATTCTCCAAAGTTACAAAAACTCAACAATTAATTAACACAAGACTTCTCCCATTAATTCATCGTAATAATTCTCCTTGAATAATTATCTCTAATAATTATCAACTAATCTCCCATGAAATATCTCAAATCTCTCGTAAAACAAGTCTCCCGTAATGATAATTATACTTAAGCAACCCTCCCGTGACACATCTCAAGTATAATAATTATTAAGAATAATAATAACTCTCCATAGCAATAATTCTCTTGCAAAAATCTCAAGTAAGGGTGAAATTCAAAATAGCTTACACTAGTATTGCTGAATCCTATGACATACAATTTCTCCAGCATACACCATGACATAACACCATTGCCACACAACACAGATACAACACCAATCATCGGCATTTCAAAGTAATCTCTCCAACACAATAAAAAAAATAATCTGTGTATTCCCCTTATATTTGTGTCTTTGAAGGCACAAAGAAACATATAACACATCCCGTGCATGTTAACTACTTTTCCCCGCATTCACGGAAAAGAAAAATCTCTTTTTATTTCCTTTTCTCTTCATCCAAGGGAGAAAAAAAAAATCTTTTCTAAAAAAAAAAACTACGGGCGTTTCACTTCATCAACTAATCAATCAGCTGATATCTTAGCATCCAATGTCAAGGCCAAATCCATCCCCAACACAAAGAAAAAAAAAAGGAGTTCACCCCCATTGAGAAAAAAAAGGTTTCTCCCCCCCTGAGAACAACCCCTCAGTCAAGCGGCAGAACAGCCCGAGGCATACCAGTAATATCCCCATCTCCCCTTGAACAGTGTCTGAGGACCCCCTCCCAAGGTATACACTAATACCCTCCCCTGCACTATCTCTTGAGGGAGGCCAGTAGTACCCTCCATGCAACTATTCCCCCCGAGGGATGCCAGTACCCTCACAATGCAACGCGCCTCTCTGCAGAAATGTGCTGAGCCCGTAAAATTGTGGCCGCTGTGTCTCTAAGCCAAGTATGCTTATCTAAGCACAGTTCACATGCATAGCAAAATACACCCCTATGTTTTGAACAAAGACGAATACATACGTCTATTATAAACAGGCAAAGAAGAAAATTAATTTTGGGAACTGAATAAGCATTTACATTTAGAATGAATGAATATTTACATTACGAATGAAGGAAAAGAATTGATGATTTCACTGAAATGCACAAATTAGATATCATGCATTTTAGCTGAATTCCTCTTCATCAGATGATTCTAGATTTACAACAAAGGAATCAACAAAATTATAAATGGCTAAATCCCTTGAAGTATCTTCCTGTTGAAGAATCTGCATGATTAACCCTTTAACGCCGATTGGATGTATTAAACGTCTATATAAATTGTCTGTTGGGTGCCGATTGGACGTATGGTACGTCGATATAAAAAAAAAAGATTTTTAAATTCGCGGAAAAATAGTAATAGGCCTACTAGGCGAAAACTTTTGAATCATGCGCCTTGGGGGATGCTGGGAGCTTGCAGATCAAGGCGTTGTTTTGTTTACAATCAGTACCCAGGCGCGCAAGCGCGAATTTCTTTCTTCTCGCACTAAAAAGCATCAGCGACACATCTCAGAAATTATTTCGTCACTTTGACATAAGTTTTGCAGCATTTTATATTAGCCGTTGCATAGAGTATTATATATGAAAATGTGCGCAATTTCATGTAGAATACAACAAACAACAACTCATGATTGTAGCTTTTATCAGTTTTGAAATATTTTCATATAAATAATGATAAGTGCCCAAAATTTCAACCTTCGGTCAAATTTGACTGCCGAAATTGTCGAAAAATGCAATTGTAAGCCAAAACTCTTATATTCTAGTAATATTCAATCATTTACCTTCATTTTGCAACAAATTGGAAGTCTCTAGCACAATGTTTCAATTTATCAATTGTCGTAATGTTTAAAGTGTTATATATGGAAATGTGTGCAATTTCATGTAGAATACAACAAAAAAACCCATGGTTGTAGCTTTTATCAGTTTTGAAATATTTTCATATAAATAACGATAATTGCCAAAATTTCAACCTTCGGTCAACTTTGACTCTACCGAAATGGTCGAAAAACGCAATTGTAAGCTAAAACTATTACATTCTAGTAGTATTCAATCATTTACCTTTATTTTGCAACAAATTGGAAGTCTCTAGCACAATATTTCGATTTATGGTGAATTTATGAAAAAACCTTTTCCTTACGTCTGCGCGGTAACTTCTGAAAAAATCATAAATTTCTTTGAGCGATTTTTGTAATTTTAAATTAGCCGTTACATAAAGTTTTATATATGAAAATGTGGTGCAATTTTATGTAGAATACAACAATAAATAATTGAAGGTTGTAGCTTTTCTCATTTTCGAAATATTTTCATATAAATAACGATAAATAGAAAAAAATTTGTCCTTCGGTGTACTTTAACTCAACTGAAATGGTCAAAAACTGCAATTGTAAGCTACAACATTTACAGTCTAGTAATATTCAATTAATTACCTTCATTTTGGAATAAATTGGAAGTCTCTAGCACAATATTTTGATTTATGGTGAATTTTCTAAAACAGCATTTTTTTTACGTCCGCGTGTTACGAATTCACGTATCATTTTGTGATAATATTTTCTCTGTGTTGCCTTGATCGTTTTACAGTGTGTTATATACCATAATGATTGCAATTTAGTGTACAATACAACGAAAAAAATTAACTCGTTAGCTTTAACCATTTTGCTCACAGCGCGATTTGTATACAATTATATATGAAATTTTTTTTTGTGCTGTCATATATCCCAATACTATTAATATATGATAATGATTTTTTTCATTTCTGGTGGTTGCATACTAAACTTCAAGCAATGACAAAAAAAGGAGCCAAAAATGATCACTTAATCCTGGAAACTAAGAGTGCTGTGATTTTTAAAAAAAAACATTTTTTCTTCTTAGGTGCTCACTCCCAAACGCCGCCGGCATACGGGAGACAATTTTTAAAATAGCGCTTCGGCGTTTAAGGGTTAACTGCATTTTTCCAGTTTTCTGTTGTTACTTGATATAACGCTTTACTTACAAGTGATTTGAGGTCCAACATTTTAAAATTATTCTCTTTTGCAACATACCGTTTGACCCAGCTCCATATTAATTCTAATGGGTTATATTGACAATGGTATGGAGGAAGTCTTACCACTTTGTGACTGTGTTCACTGGCAATATTGTCAGTTTCATACTTGCGTGGCCATCTTGATGTATGTTGCCTTACCATTGCAAGCAGATCAGCCTTCAAGAGATTGTCTCCTGGGGTTTCTCCTTTCTTGATAAGCCAGTCATTGATAACTGCTTTTCTATCAAGGATGCTGGTATATTTGGAATTAACTGCGAAATGAACCACTCCTTGAATTCATTTGTTTGTGGTAATTGCCATCATTTTTAGCTTAGAAAACAAGTTCACAATTCGGAACAAACCTGTTTTTGGTTCCAGCATGAACGACAATTAATCGACTATCTTTCCCAGTAGGGGGCTTAATCCTGGTGGCTTCTCAGAATTGGAGTCAATCCAACATTTCCCTACTGTGTGGTTTTGTTTTATCCAAGTCTCGTCCAGGTATACGAAGGAATCACAACCACTTCTCTTTAATGCCTTCATTTCTCTTAAAAACTTAGTTCTGACCGATGCTACATTCACATTACTATATTGAAAGCCAATTTCACGAAGAACTTTGTGCACAGAGTCCCTGGAACCTTTAAAGCCAATATTTTTTTTAACACGTCTTTGATTAAATCAAGTGTTGGTACTTCCTTCCTTATATAAAAGTCTAATACAGTTCTACACAAAATGCTCTTGTCAAAATCATCGAAATCTATCACGGTTCTCAGTTGATGCTTCTCCCATCCCAGGAAAATTCCTGTGCCGCATCTCTTCCATATCTTTGCGTTCTTTGCAGATCCTGCTGATTGTTCTCTCCGGAACCAGTTTTGCTTCTGAGGCATGTTGCAGTGTCATTCTGACATCCACTATGGGTACATATGGTTTGCCTTTTCTTTTGAAAAGTACTTAACGACCCCATGAACAATTTCTTGAGCCTGTGGATGAAGATTAATGCGAGAACAAGGACTTCCTTCCATGTTGCTTGTAAGGTGACAGACTCCTTAATTAATGAGTCAGTGAGTGTTTTGACCGAGCTTCCCTTGTGGAGGCGCGGGCTGTTTGACAACTTTATGCCCCGAGGTCAGCTTAACACCTGAGAGAGGAAATGGCAGCGCTGGGAATTTTTTTGCCACGTTTAAGAATAAACTTGTTGTTTTATTGTAGTTAAATGCTAGAAAATTACGAGGGCTTTTAATAATTGGCAAAAATTGATTAGCAACCAATTATATTTGTGTTGTATAACTTGCGCTGCCTTCACATACCATAAAATGTGAGTTGGAATATTTGATGTGGCAGTGCCAGTCACCGTCCATGCCCAACCCTTTTCTCCATGAAGGAGCCAATGGAGTATAGTAGTAGTGACCCAAAGATTGAGATGTCAGTTTGGTTCACCACAAATGAGGCTGAGTAATTCCTTCAAGTTTCCTCTTTAAGGAATTATATTGTAGTTTCTCTCAGCTACATGGTGAATTCTATAAGCAGTACAGCGAGACTTAATAAAAATGGTGTAATTAAGGGGGTTCACATTCCTGAGCTCTTGTGAAAGTTTGCCTATATTGAGGCTGGTTATGGTCTTATAACCTTTAAATATACATTGCTTTACTATGCAGGTACTCCTCATTTAACGATGGGTTTATGCTCCAGCAATCAGTCATGAAGCTAATTCGTGGTTAAATTATTATTCTCTTTATTTCAACCAATAGCATTAATTTCCAGTCATTCATTATATACACAAAACTATAGCTTTCCTTGACAAAGTATATTATAGCCCAAAACCTAGTCTAGGCTAGATTATTAGCACTGAATAGCCTTTCTCTTGGCCACCATTCAGCAATATTTTTATTTTCATTTTATGGTTTTTGTTTTTATTTTCAGTCATATATTATACACAACAGTAGCTTTTCTTTACAAAGTACATTAAAGCCTTATATATTGTTTAAGCTTTGGATTCAAGGTTTTCAAAACCTAGGCAAGGCTAGGCTAGATTATCGGCACTGAATAGCCTTTCTCTTGGCCACCATTCGGCAATATTTAATTAAGGCTAATATGCATTTGTTTGCTTATTTGATTGTCAAACCAAATGGCCAACAAATTCTCCATCTCATGTATCAGGTTTTTCACTGCCTTGTTATCAAAGCATTGTATTCCGTTGTAGTCTTGGCTGCCTCCTTTACTCGTTCTTTGCCCTTTAGGATGGTAGATATCCTGGAATGTGCTAACCCCATACTACTAGCACTTGTTTTAACTTTCATTGCTTCATCATATAGCTTGATGATCTTAACCCTCTTACGCCGAAGGGGTATAATAACCCTCTTATGCTGACTGGACGTATTTTACGTCAACATTTTTTGTCTCCTGTGTGCCGACTGGACGTATTTTACGTCAACTTACAAAAGTTTTTTTTTAAATTCGCCGAAAAATACTTATAGGCCTACCAGCCTAAAACTTTTGAATCACGCGCCTTGGGGGATGCTGGGAGTTCATGGATCAAGGTGTTGTTTTGTTTACAATCGTTACGTAGATGCACAAGCGCGAATTTCTTTCTTGCCGCACTAAAAAGTATCTGTGACACATCTCGGAAATTATTTCGTCACTTTGACATAATTTTTGTACCATTGTAAATTAGCCGTTACATGAAGTATTATATATGAATATGTGCGCATTTTTATGTAGAATACAACAATAAAATACTCATGATTGTAGCTTTTATCAGTTTTGAGATATTTTCATATAAATAACGATAATTGCCAAAATTTCAACCTTCGGTCAACTTTGACTCTACCGAAATGGTCGAAAAACACAATTGTAAGCTAAAACTCTTATATTTTAGTAATATTCAATCATTTACCTTAATTTTGCAACTAATTGGAAGTCTCTAGCACAATATTGCGATTTATGGTGAATTTATGAAAAACTTTTTCCTTACGTCCGCGCGGTAACTCTTCCGAAAAAAATCATACATGCGATTGTGGTAATATTTGCTCCATTTTAAAATTAGCCGTTATATAAAGTTTTATAAATGGAAATGTGCGCAATTTTATGCACAATACAACTAAAAACAACCCATGGTTGTAGCTTTTATCAGTTTTGAGATATTTTCATATAAATAACGATAATTGCCAAAATTTCAACCCTTCGTCAACTTGACTCTACGAAATGGTCGAAAAACGCAATTGTAAGCTAAAACGCTTATATTCTAGTAATATTCAAGCATTTACCTTCATTTTGCAACAAATTGGAAGTCTCTAGCACAATATTTCGATTTATGGTGAATTTATGAAAAAATAACATTTTCTTTACGTCCGCGCGGTAAACGTCTTCCGAAAAATCATACGTGCGATTGTGGTAATGTTTGCACCATTTTAAATTAGCAGTTACATAAAGTTTTATATATGAAAATGTGCGCAATTTCATGTAGAATACAACAAAAAATAATTGAAGGTTGTAGCTTTTCTCAATTTTGAAATATTTGCATATAAATCACGATAAATAGAAAAAAAAACCACGTTCGGTCAACTTTGACTCTACCAAAATGGTAGAAACACGCAATTGTAAGCTAAAACTCTTACAGTCTAGTAATAACCAGTCATTTATCTTCATCTTAAAACAAATTCGAAGTCTCTAGCAAAATATTTAGATTTATGGTGAATTTTAAAAAAAATCTTTCCTTCCCTCCGCGCGCGGATTCTCCGCCACAAATCTCCGAAATGCGTACGTCCCATTCTCGGAATGTTTGCTCCGTTTCATATTAGGCATTTCATAGAGTTTTATATATGAAAAGGTGCGCAATTTCATGTAGAATAAAACGAAAAATATTTGAAGGTTGTAGCTTTTCTTATTTCCGAAATAATTGCATATAAAAAATATATATATAAAAAAATTCGACATTCGGTCAACTTTAACTCGTCAGATATGGTCGAAAACTGCAATTGTAAGCTAATACTCTTACAGTATAGTAATATTCAATCATTTTTCTTCATTTTGAAAGGAATTGGAAGTCTCTAGGACAATATTTAGATTTATGGTGAATTTTTGAAAAAAATATTTGTTTACGTCCGCTCGTTACGAATTCATTCATTATTTTGTGATAATATTTTCTCTGTGTTGCTTTTATTATTTTACAATGTGTTATATACCAAAATGATCGCAATTTAGTGTACATTACAATGAAAAAAAAAGTAACTCGTTACCTTTAACCATTTTGCGCACAGCGCGATTTGAATACAATTATATATGAAATTTCGTTTTTGCGCCATCATATATCGCATTATTTATATATGATAATGATAATTTTTTTCATTTCTGATGGTTGCATACTAAACTTCAGCCAATGACAAAAAAAGGAGCCAAAAATGAACTCTTAATCTTGAAAACTAAGCGCGCTGTGATTTTTTGAAAAAAATATTTTTTCCGCTTCCGCTCTCACTCTGAAACACCTCTGGCACACGGGAGACAATTTTTTTTTTACAGCTTCAGCGTAAGAGGGATAAAAATCGTCTCCTGTATGCCTAGGCGGTCTCGGAGTGAGCGCCGAAGCGGAAAAAATATTTTATTCAAAAAATCACACCGCGCTTAGTTTTCAAAATTAACAGTTCATTTTTGGCACCTTTTTTTGTCATTGCATGAAGTTTAGTATGCAACCATCAGAAATGAAAAAAAAAAATCATATATAAATAATGCAATACTATATGATAGCGTGAAAACAAAATTTCATATATAATTGTATTCAAATCGCGCTGTGAGCAAAAACGGTTAAAGCTCACGAGTTAATTTTTTTCGTTGTATTGTACACTAAATTGGAATCATTTTGATATACGCATAACACATTGTAAAACGATCAAAGCAACACAGAGAAAATATTATCACAAAATGATGCATGAATTCGTAATGTGCGGATGTAAAAAAATGTTTTTTTCAAAAATTCACCATAAATCTAAATATTGTTCTAGAGACTTCCAATTTGTTTCAAAATAAAAATAAATGATTGAATATTACTATACTGTAAGAGTGTTAGCCTAGAATTGCAGTTTTCGACCATTTTGGACGAGTTAAAGTTGACTGAATGTCGAATTTTTGTTATATATTTTTTTATATGCAAATATTTTGAAAATTAGAAGAGCTGCAACCTTCAATTATTGTTTGTTGTATTCTACATGAAATTGCGCACATTTTCATGTATAAAACTCTATGAAACGCCTAATGAAAAACGGAGCAAATATAACGATAATGTGACATACGCATTTCGGAGATTTGCGGCGGAGAATCCGCACGCGGAGGGAAGGAGTTTTTTTTTTTTTTTTTTTTAAATTCACCATAAATCTAAATATTGTGCTAGGGACTTTGAATTTGTTTCAAAATGAAGATAAATGACTGAATATTACTAGACTGTAAGAGCTTATAATTGCGTTTTTCGACTTTCGGTAGAGTCAAAGTTGACCGAACGTGGTTTTCTTTCTATTTATCGTGATTTATATGCAAATATTTCGAAAATGAGAAAAGCTACAACCTTCAATTATTTATTGTTGTATTCTACATGAAATTGCGCACATTTTCATATATAAAACTTTATGTAACGACTAATTTAAAATGGTGTAAACATTACGACAATCGGATGAAAAAATTTCTGATTTTTTTCGGAAGAGTTAACGCACGGACGTAAAGAAAATGTTATTTTTTTCATAAATTCACCATAAATCGAAATATTGTGCTAGAGACTTCCAATTTGTTGCAAAATGAAGTTAAATGATTGAATATTACTAGAATATAAGTTTTAGCTTACAATTGCGTTTTTCGACCATTTCGGTAGAGTCTTAAGTTAACCGAAGGTTGAAATTTTGGCACTTATCATTATTTATATGAAAATATTTCAAAATTGATAAAAGCTACAACCATGGGTCGTTTTTAGTTGTATTGTGCATGAAATTGCACACATTTCCATATATAAAACTTTATGTAACAGCGAATTTAAAATGGTGCAAACATTACGACAATCGCACAAAAAAAATTATCGGAAGAGTTACCACGCAGACGTGAGGAAAAAGTTTTTTGATAAATTCACCATAAATAGAAATATTGTGCTTGAGACGTCCAATTTGTTGCAAAATGAAGGTAAAGGATTGAATATTACTAGAATATAAGAGTTTTAGCTTACAATTGCGTTTTTCTACTATTTCGGTAGAGTCAAAGTTGACCGAAGGTTGAAATTTTGGCACTTATCGTTATTTATATGAAAATATATCAAAACTGATAAAAGCTACAATCATGAGTATTTTTTTGTTGTATTCTACATGAAATTGTGCACATTTACTTATATAATACTCCATGTAAAGTCTAATTTAAAATGGTGAAAAATTATGTCAAAGTGATGAAATAATTACTGAGATGTGTCACTAATACTTTTTAGTGCGATAAGAAAGAAATTTGCGCTTGCGCGCCTGCGTAACGATTGTAAACAAAACAACACCTTGATCCGTGAGCTCCCAGCATCCCCCAAGGTGCGTGATTCAAAAATTTTCGGCTGGTAGCCCTATAAGTATTTCCGCAAATTTTAAAAAAAACTTTTTTATGTCGACGCTTAATACGTCCAATCGGCGTAAGAGGGTTAAGCTTCATGTTGATATCGATCAATTTCCTTTGCTTCTTGGCAGAAGATCCTTAGATCTTTTAAAAGTAGTACTTTTTTTTTTTTGCCATCATCTTGAAGGGGATATACTACGAGTATCTAAAGTAAGAAAACAACTAATCACGACTGGGGATGCACCCAAAAGACCATGCAAGGCAACGAGATGTGATGAGATGGAGGCTGCACTACCAGTTGCCTTAGCTCAACTTATCTTACAATTAATCTCACAACTGTACTGCCACTGCACACTGCGTGTGTCATATCTCAAGAGATTTTTCTTAAACTAATATCGGACGGGTCGTAAAAACCGCCATAACTCCGATTTGTTGTAAATCAAGTATGTCGTTAAGTTAGGAGTACCTGTACTGATATTTAAAGAAATATTAATACATTAGACGGCCACAGGAACAACAATTAAAACATGAGTTTTCACTTGTCTGTTAATACATACTGCTCTGTGCACCTTTGTTGTTTTATCTTGATAGGTTGGTGTGAAAACACCACCCTGTTTTGACATCTTCATTATGTACACTTGGCAAGGAAAGTTAAGATACAATTTTTTTTAAATCTCCGGACATATATTGTTCAATAATGCCACGCCTGGCAACTCTAGAAAGGGGGCGGAGCTTCAAAATCATAGCGCTTGTTGCTTTCCGGATTTCCATTAACTTTACACCATAAAGATTCTGTAGAGGTCCTATAATCATTTATACTTGAATGTAGAATCGGGCTCTATATTATCCGTTAATGTTGGTTTGGTAACGTCAGTTCAGGGTAGAATATCGATCATCCTTTTTTAAAACCTCCTGGGAAACTTTATTTATAAGTAATGTTTGACACTAAACTGACGTAAAATTCATACGTAATTGAAGATGGATCTTAAACAATGAGAGAAAGTGTTTTAAAATTTTGGCAGTACTTGTGGAAATCGTGAGGAACAATACAGTAAAGCATGAAATCTTAATGATGATAGAGAGAGAGCATGCAAGCATAGGCCTATCAATAGAGATACTTAATTCATTATATTTACTTGAGATTAAGTGATAATATTTTTCCAAATATTTCAAAAGTGGAGAGAGAGAGAGAGAGAGAGAGAGAGAGAGAGAGAGAGAGAGAGAGAGAGAGAGAGAGAGAGAGATTCTGCTAGATAAAATTTGAAGGATTGTAATATTCAGGTTAATTCTCTTAAGAAATTCATACCCTAATCTTGATTTCATTCGACAGTTGCCATAACATTCTAAGATTGTAAAAAGACATGGAAAAAATTTAGACACAGGCTGTGGTCATTCTTGCTCTCTTGATATAGTCTGTACTTTTGAAAATCGGGTTTCATCCACAAATCATTCACGATGAAAGCTGTGTTAAGTAAAAATATTTATTACCACAAATAACTCAATATGTATTTTACAGGCAATTAAAGTTTTATATCATGCAAAAAATGCTGATGTGTTGGGAGATCTTTCAGCCTCGCAGCAAAGAAATGCAGTTGTGTATGGCAGTAGGCTACTACAAACTGCTTTGTAATGGGAGTATATAGCCAGAAAATCTTTGAGCAGACATGCTACTTTAACCTTGATAAAGATTTATGTTTAAAGATGGTAGCTTTGTAAACAGCAACTAGCATTTGATCCATGTCAACATCAAAGTAAACAAAGTGTGAAATCTGTTACGTAAGCCAGGATCCAGTGACTTGCACATTCCTGCTCGAAGTTCTAGGGCTCAACCTACCTTAGCTGTCGCAACAATGACTGCCATTGACGTCAGCTAACTTTAACCGCTTTGAAATACAAACATGAGTGTGTAGAAACTAAAATAATTGCATTCACCACTTACGATGATGCAATAATATCCCATTCATGAAGGAAAACCAGTAAATATTGTCGTCATGATACATAGTACTACAACCAGTTATTCACATTCTATCCACCAGATCTTTATGAACAAATCCATTTGAATAATTCCAATTACTTCAGACATATATTGTGTTTTTAAGTTTCTGAACGGTTTAGTTTTGCAGGTTTAACTTATATGATATGATTTGAAGTGTACAGGCAGTCCCCGGGTTATGACGGGTGTTCCATTCTTGAGACGCACCATAAATCGAAAATCTGAAACCTTTTCTGGAACCGGTGGAACCATCCTTTGCTAGCCTGAAATCCTTGGGGAGCTGAGGACGGTCCCGGTTCCTCTTCAGGAGCTGGTTCTCCAAAGCCCAAGAATTCCAACGTCCCTTCTTCATCGCCTTCCAGTGCCTCCACATCTTCGGCTTTGGCTTCCTCTTCCTCACGACCTTGTGAAGCAGTAGGAGTTGATAGCTGCTGGTAGATCTGTCGTGCTTTTTGGCGTATGATGTTGGAGTCAAGGGGCACGTTCTTCTTCCTGCAGTCCTTTATCCAGAACGTGAGTGCAGATTCCATTTTCACAATGGTTTTGTCTCTCACTGTGGACACAGCCTTTGTGGTGCTATAGTATGTCATACTAACACTTTTTCTTATTTCATTTTCTTTTTTCTTTATATATCTAACTGTGCTCTCATTCACTTTGAAATGGCGGCCGACTGCATCGTAACTTTTTCCCTCCTTCAACATATCGAGAAGTTTCACCTCGTCAAGCTTCATTACGGTCTTCTTTCTTTTAGCTTCTTGGCCAGAAGCCTTAGAAAGAGCAGGGCGCTTTTTAGGGGCCATTTTCGGTACGATGCACACAGATATTTGCTGATACGCACAAGAGCTTAGCGTTAACGTTCGCTTATACCCGTAAGTTTCTGCGCATGAGGCTGTTCGGGTACTAGATGCGCAATACCCACAATTCCATCTCCGCGAAATGGGGCCAGGGTTCAACCAATCAACACCAAGTGTACAACCAATGAGCGACAAGGAAAATGAATGCTGCTCCTGGATTGGCTGCTGTGCAGACAACAGCCAATAGCGTTTTAAATATCATTTCGTTTGGGTACTGCTCTAAGAAGGCGTCACGTCATCATAAGATTTGTTTATCTGTGGAAAGTTGGCTTGGGTAGAGCATCTTTTAAGAAAACCTGACTTTGTTACCGACATTTTGCTGTGTTTACATGAAATTATTACAGAACTGTAATATTTGAAAATTAATAAAGCTTTTTTTCATCATAAAGATTTATTTTGTCACGAAAATATACTCATTATGTACGTATGAAAAATACATGTACATGTACGTACTGCGTGCCGCAGACAGAAAAATACATACCCTGCTACAAATATGTATATAATCATTGTCTTACGTACTTTTTAGATATGGTCTACATACTTTTTATTAATCAATCCCCTAAAACAATTTATGTATCTACGTACATACATATCATAATTAGAAATCATCTTAAAAAATTTCATAAAATGTACAGCCTGCACAATGCGTACCCAATTGACCCAATGCGTATTTATGTAAGTTCAATGGCAGTGTTGCTAAACTAACGTATTTCACGCTAGATCTGGAGTTTTCAGATTTAATCTAGCACCATTGTTTTCCAATTTGCGCGGTTGCGCAATCCTAGAGATTTTTATGATTATCTAACGTGAAATTTGGCGTGTTATCGAAGGTAATGAACAAATTATTAATAATATATTAACACAGTGGTGCTTAAAAATCTGCCCTGACGCCAATTTTACAAAAACAACAACTGTCACGTGTGTGACACACCTTTGAATGTCTTTGAGACAAACCCTAAGGCTATAATTATAAGATTAGTATAGGGGTTGTTTTTCATTTCCAGGTACTGCTTAAATCTCCTTCCTACATCTGCCCTGCCCTTGATCTCTCTCTCTTTTCTACATCTTATAGTTATTCAAGCGAGAGTTTTTTTTATGGGATAACATAGGCCCTCCAATTGCTTTTTCATCTGGAAAATATTTATTTTGTATACAATTGCCTTTCTCGGCTGTGAAGTTGATGTCTATCCGTGGCTGTGAGATGACCAGGAATGACATGTAAGTCAGTGTCAAAGTAACTCTACTCTTCAGTCAGACCAAAACTTTGTTGCCATATCGTATTCAAGCAATACATATTCTGTTATTGTTTCCTATCTATCATTTTGTGTGTGTGTGAGAGAGAGAGAGAGATGGCTGTACGTATACGATTGTTTATTTTCTCAGTTGCCAAACTCACTCTGTTATGCTTTATTTCATATTATCTTGCTCACCAATTTATACCAACGATATTTTTATTCAATTCATTACATTAAGATTTATAAGGAATGTCTAATAAACAGAATAACCATATCATTATGAAATGTCCTTGTACGAATAGTAAACACATAAAAATTCGCATCCGCGAATAGCCGGGGATGACGCGAATAATTATGTATATGTTCCACAGAGACCCGCGAATGGGCGAGTCCTTCCGCGAATAATTTCTAGATAGGTTCCAAAGAAAAATCCGCGAATCCGGAGAACGCGAATACGGAGGGGGGTCCACTGTATATCATAATATATATATATATCTATATATATATATATATATATATATATATATATATATATATATATATATAATATATATATATATATATATATAATATAGATAGATATATATATATATATATATAGATATATATATAATATTATATATATAATATATATATATATATATATATATATAATATATATAGATATATATATATAATATATATATATATATATATTAATATATATATATATATATATATATATATATAATATATATATATATACATATATAATATATATATATATATATATATATTATATATATATATATATATATATATATGACTGGTAAAAATGTTCTGTAACAACAGAATTCCATCTAATAAAAGGAGCCCATAAAAAACACCAAAATGTAGAGAGAAAGTACTATATTTCAGAGACTGCTGTCTCTCTCTTCAGGTATATGAATGAGAAAAGTTTACAGAAAAGGTGGTATTTATACCAAGAGATCCGTCCACAAGTAAGCCAATTTAGGTCACCCCCGCTGATAATCTTCCTTTAATCTTCTTAAGCGTTGGTTGAATGAAAACTTCGTCGACGACATCTGAGATCCACGCCCCTTTTGAGATGTTCATTACCTGCTTCTCTTTTATTAAGGCAGATTCCATCATTTGACTCTTGTACCGGCAGTTGCTGCTATAAATTACACGTGACAAATTCAGTTTATTCTATGGTTATGTTCATTTATATGGTTGAAAATAGCCGAGTTCTGTTGTCCATACCTAACTGACCGTTTGTGTTGTATTAATCTCTGGGGAAGTGATTTACCTGTAAATCCGATGTAAGATTGGTCACAGTCCTGGCATGGGATCTCATAGACCCCAGAGTCTTTGGGAGATGTCTTTTGTTGGACGTTAATCAGGGATTTGGCTAAGGTATTTGGGTAGGTAAATGCAAAAGGGTTGGAGAGTAACCCACACCCTTGGGAAATCCAACCCTTTTGCATTTACCTACCCAAATACCTTAGCCAAATCCCTGATTAACGTCCAACAAAAGACATCTCCCAAAGACTCTGGGGTCTATGAGATCCCATGCCAGGACTGTGACCAATCTTACATCGGATTTACAGGTAAATCACTTCCCCAGAGATTAATACAACACAAACGGTCAGTTAGGTATGGACAACAGAACTCGGCTATTTTCAACCATATAAATGAACATAACCATAGAATAAACTGGAATTTGTCACATGTAATTTATAGCAGCAACTGCCGGTACAAGAGTCAAATGATGGAATCGGCCTTAATAAAAGAGAAGCAGGTAATGAACATCTCAAAAGGGGCGTGGATCTCAGATGTCGTCGACGAAGTTTTCATTCAACCAACGCTTAAGAAGATTAAAGGAAGATTATCAGCGGGGGTGACCTAAATTGGCTTACTTGTGGACGGATCTCTTGGTATAAATACCACCTTTTCTGTAAACTTTTCTCATTCATATACCTGAAGAGAGAGACAGCAGTCCCTGAAATATAGTACTTTTCTCTCTACATTTTGGTGTTTTTATGGGCTCCTTTTATTAGATATATATATATCTATATATATTCCGTATATACTCGAGTAACGTGTGATCTCGCATATCATGCGACCCCCAAATTTTCACCAATAAACAGAGGTTTGGTCATGTATCTCATATATCATGCGAGTTCCTTTTCCGAGAGCGTCATCAATTCATAAGGTTGGTGGTCTTTCAGATGTGTACGTGCTGCTGCTAGTCAGGTTACGGTAATTTTCTTACTAATCCCAAGAATTGAATAGAAAATCTCAAGATTAAAAGCGAATCCCAAGATAGTAAAATAATTGTAGAAATACCATGCCTTGGAGTCCCAAATCATTCTCTCTCTCTCTCTCTCTCTCTCTCTCTCTCTCTCTCTCTCTCATCTCTCTCTCTCTCTCTCTCATAAACAACATATTCCGACAAAGAAAATGAATAAGGTGAATCTTGTGAATATACTAATTGATGCATTAGGAAAAAGAATGCCAAAAGCATGCAAACTGTGTAAGGTTTGGTATAGCATAGTCAATCCACAAAACCTAATCAGAAAAATGTGCTGCATGCAACATTCCGACCCATCCACAGTGTGCTGAGGTAATACAAGATTTGAGAAAAGATACAAGAATTTTTTGTTCAACATGTCTATCATGGATAGACAATGTTATTAAATCAAGATTGAATGTACAAATAGTTGAGGATGAAGAAGAAGAGGAAGAGGAAGAAGAAGAAGAAAAAGAAGAAGAGGAAAACGGAAGAGAAGTAAACAAAAATGAAATGACAGAAAAAAATAAGGAAAACAAAGAACAAGATAAAAGTATGGATGCAGAGATATCATTGATACTACATATGAGGCATAAAGCAGCATACCTACGAAGAAATAATTACGATATGACAACAGAAAAGCAAATCCCGAAGAGGCTCTACCCAGATCTATACAATGACGGGAAAGAGGAAAAAATAGACAGAAAGACAAAATCTGCAACCTTTTGAAAGAGGGAATTGCGATTTGGAGAAAGATGTTACTACAAACATCCTAAGATATGGCAAAACTATGAAATATATGGTAAATGTGCATACTTAGATGGATATGGGGATGATTGCAGAGATCTGCATCCAAAAATATGTAAAAAACCTAAAAGAAGGAAAAGGATGTAAGTTCGACAAAAAATGCAAATATATGCACCCTGTAGCCATGAATCATAATCAAATAAATAACCAACCAAGTAATAAAATCCAAAATAAGAAAGAAACAAATAAAGAGAGAAATCAAGAATATCAGGTAAAAGAGAAAAGCAAACCACCAATGAGATATGCAGAGGTGTCAGCAAAAAATTTCAAAGCATCAGCTCCGAAATTCTACTCAAGAGATAATAACTGTATTTATTATGCAAGAGGATATGCAGAAAGGAAAGGAGAAAATTGCCGGATTAGACACAAAATTTAATTAATTATGAGAAGGAAGATCAAATTATTATGGAAAAGTGGATTTTTTAATCAGAATTTGGAAATGAAAAAAGAACAACATACCAGAACAGGAAAGAGCATGGGAAAATCCTTATTACTATCAGTATTCAAATGAAGGAGAAAACACGCAAACCATCATAGTGATGAATGCGCAGGGTTTAGTTCGAGTAACTCAAAAAGAAAAATAGAGTACTTAGAAGAACTAACCCCAAAATGAAAAGAAAATAGATATAATGAATATAAGTGAAACCTGGTATTCCCAAGAGACTGGGAATGATGATCAAATAAAAGGGTTCCAAACTTATAGATCAGATAGAAAAAATAGGAATCAAGGGGGAACCGCAATATATGGGAAAGACAAAAAACAAGGAAAAATATATGAGAAATATAGTAACTCAGAATGAAGAACTAATAGCGGTAGAATTTGAATCTGAGCGTAGAATTTGAATCTGAAAAATTGATGAACATAGTAATATATAGACCTCCTAATACTAAAGAGTTTGACTTAATAATTGAAAAATTGGATGATATATGTAGAAATCACAAGGACTGGACTATTCTCCTATCTGGTGACTTCAACTTTCCTTTCGTAGAATGGAAAGAACGAATAGGAGATTGTGGTTGTACTTATACATATAAAAAAGAGAGTTAATAGTAGTGCAGAAGATAAGAGGCAATTTGAAAAAGCTATTAGATATGCTACTAGAATACAACATTCAACAAATAAATCACCTGCCAACAAGAAAGGAAAATACTTTAGACCTAGTATTTGTGAACGAGATGAATTATGTTAAAGAAATAATAGTTTATAATGCGAAGTATTTCAGACCATAATGTCATAGAATTAACAGTTCATTCCAAAGCAAGTGAAAATAGAGATAAGCAAGAAATGAAAAAGTGGGAAGGATATGGAAAATACAACTTCTACAGTAAAAATATAAAATGGTCAGAAATTAATGAAGAATTAAACAAAGATTGGGATAACATTTTCGTAAGTGATGACATAAGGGTAAATACGGAGATATTATATAAAATAGTGGAGATAATAGTGGAAAAATATATACGAAGAAGAAAAGTAAACATCATTCATGCATACCAAGAGACAGAAGGATCTTGTTACAGAAAATCAGAAAGTGGAAAAAAGGTCTTGCAAAAGAAAAAAATGCATGGAAAGTTATAGAACTAAAAAGTAAGATAGAAAATGCAGAACAAAAGATTATACAATCAAAAGAAAATGAAAAACGGGACTTGGAAGAAAAAACCCTATTAAATATCAAGCAAAACCCCAAACTATTATACTCATATGCGAAGAAGATGAATAAAAGAAGAATAGAAATAGGCCCTCTGAGAATTGAAGGGAGATTAACGAATGAAAAAAAAAGGAAATTTTGCCAACATACTGGCAGAACGATATAAGAGAGAATTCACCCTAGAATAGATAATGAAGATAATGATATAGAAGTAAGGGATGAAAATAGTGAATATTTAGCTGACATAGATATTAATGAAGCTGATATTGTGCAGCTATTAATGAAATTAAAAATGGAGCTGCTGCAGGGCCTGATGGAATTCCTGCTATTTTGTTAAAGAAAGTAGTTCATTCTATCGCAAAGCCACTTGCATATTATTAAGACAAAGTGTAGATACAGGCAAGATATATGATGAGCACAAATTAGCATATATTACCTACTTTCAAAAGTGGATCAAGACTAGAGGCAAGTAATATAGGCCTGTGAGTCTAACATCACATATTATGAAAGTGTATGAAAGGGTAATGAAGAAAAAATACTTATGAAACATTTAATAAAAAATAATTTGTTTAATAAAGGACAACATGGTTTCGTACCCAAAAGGAAAAAGTACACAAACCCAACTGTTAGTCCACCGTGAAAACATATTCAAAAATATGAAAAGCGGAAATGAACAGATGTGGTTTATTTAGACTTTGCAAAAGCTTTTGATAAAGTAGACCATAATATATTAGCGAAGAAAATTAGAAAACACAATATCGTGGAGTAAAGTAGGAAGATGGTTAAAAGAATTTTTACACAACAGAAAAACAGATAGTTATTGCAAACGACGAGAAATCGGATGAAGCCAAGGTAATATCCGGTGTGCCGCAAGGTACGGTGTTAGCTGCAATACTGTTTGTTATTATGATTGAGACTAGACAATAATGTTAAGGATTCGGTAGTGAGTAGTTTCGCAGATGACACAAGAATAAGTAGAGAAATTACTTGTGATGAAGATAGGAACGCTCTACAAAGAGACCTTAACAAAGTATATGATTGGGCAGAGGTAAATAGGATGGTATTTAACTCTGATAAATTTGAATCAATAAATTATGGAGACAGAGAAAGAAAGCTATATGCATATAAGGGTACCTAATAATGAGACCATCACAAATAGGAAGGGCAGTTAAAGACCTTGTGTGGATGATGAATAGGAACATGTTATGCAATGATCAAATAGCAACTCTGTTGGCAAAATGTAAAGCAAAAATGGGAATGTTGTTACGGCACTTCAAAACAAGAAAAGCTGAAACACATGATATGCTTTATAAAACATATGTTCGTAGTCCACTTGAATATTGCAATATGATATGGTACCCACACTATCAAAAGGATATTGCACAAATAGAGAGTGTACAAAGGTCCTTTACAGCTAGAATAGAAGAAGTTAAGGACCTAGACTACTGGGAAAGACTACATTCTAAAAATTATATAGTCTAAAGGAAAGGAAGAAAGAGAATGCTACATGATAATTCAGGCATGGAAACAGATAGAAGGAATAGCAGAAAATATCATGGAACTAAAAATATCAGAAAGAGCAAGCAGAGGTAGATTAATAGTGCCCAAAACTATACCAGGAAAAAATAAGGAAAGCACACAGGACATTAATCCACTACGCACCAGCATCGATAATGCAGCGTCTATTCAATGCGTTGCCAGCTCATCTGAGGAATATATCAGGAGTGAGCATAGATGTGTTTAAGAATAAGCTCGACAAATATCTACAAAAACTGCATCCCAGGGGGGGGACCATCCAAGATTTGGGAACGATGCAAAATATACCCGGGAAGAATGTTTTACTAGCAACTCTCTGGTAGACATTAGAGGTGCCTCACACTGAGGGACCTGGGGCAACCGAACAAGATGTAAGGTCTGTAAGGTAAGGTAAGGTCTCTCTCAGGAATAAATACTGTAATTTGAGTCTTTCACTGACGGGTATCAGTAAATGTGTAGACATTGTGGGCTTGTACTATAATGTTTTTAAAAAAATGTTGCAGTACACACATTCTTTTATCTGATTTTTCGGTTTTTGGAATTTTTCAGATTTCGGAAATGTGAGGTCAGATGCATAATCAAACATCACTACTGCAGCAAAAACATTTTTTCCCTTTATGTTTTCATTATTGTTATTTATTACTTACAGTTTCTTTAAATAAATATTAATATAATACTGTTGAATGAATGTGAGATAATTAAGATCACCTATAATAAAATAGCGGGACAATTAATACCATATGTTCACTAATAGCTATTACGTATTTTCAAATCAAACATTCCGTAAAATGCAAAAAATATGGATGTACATAACAATCAAAATATAACAATGTTTTGCAGTTCAACTTGTGAATTTTAACAATAAGTATAACTATAAAATATATTTCACCATATCGATTTTGAAGTTGAAGAGTTGTAAAATTTTGATGGTCTGGGAAAAGGTTTGCACTTATGATGATGCATCCCTGCAACACAATGTGGTATTTTCATACCACTACGTTGATGACGCATTGCTACGACACACTGGTATTTTTCATTAGAGTTAAAATGATCATATTATATTATTGTTTTCATGAAGAAATAATTATATAAAGAAAATTATTGAGTAATTTTTGCCGTCAGCAGTCAGAAAATCACGTTCATGGTAACATTCAAACCTAGTGTCATCCAAGGCATATGTCTATAAATAGAAAAGAAGCAGAGGGCAGTCATTGGATAACAGATCTCCATGGCTACCAACCAGCCAATCAGGTGTTGGTTATACTACTACTATGTGAATTTCTTAGAATGAACGTTTACATACGCGAAGCTGACAATGATGTGTGCGTTTTGCATACAGTACGTAGTTTTAGTTTTTAATAGTGTTAGTATTTTATTGATTACATGAAGAATAGAATGATTCCTTCTCATTACTTTGAATGCAAAATGGTTTGAAGATTCTTTTGCAAAAAGAAAAAAGAAAAAAAAAAAGTTCTTTAGAAGATGATACCTATTTACTAACGCTGTTAACATACCTTCAAAACAAAATTCAGCTCTTTAATCTCTGGAAAAATGTTAATCTTTCTGTCTGCTGGTCACACCTTTTATAGCCCCCGCGACTAGCTACAACAAAATTTGTTTGTTTGTTTTATCTTTCAAAGATGTAGGTATTACCTGTAGGTATAGCACATTTTTTAACAGTATACCCATACACACACACAGTTGCGCGTGTGCTAATACCTATTGGTTTCAGAGAATCAAGTTAACACTTAACATTATAGTTGAGAGATAGAGAGTGTTCAGCGATGGTTCATCTTTCTAATCTCTCAAGGAATGTTAAGAGTTTGTTCCCTGCTCTTGTAAATTTAGTCCATGCGACTGACAACAACAAAATTCGTATTTGTTTTTTGTCTTCCAGATATGAATTACCAGTACTGCACATTTTTTAACAAGCATGAACACACTGCCTGCTTATTTACTAATGCCGAAAGATACCGTCAATTCAAATTATCAGTATCTTTTCCTGATTGACAGACAGACAGACAGCGTAACTATTTAGGGCTTGGCATATGTCAATTATTTTATTATCTTGGGATTTTTGGTTAATCTAGGGATTTTCCATGGTCAATTCTTGGGATTAGTAAGAAAAATGCCGTAATTTGAGTAGCAGTAGCAGTAGCAGCAGCTGCAGCGCACACCCAAATGAATCAGGTAAGCCTAGCACGCCAAACTATAGTATTTACAAATGACAGAGCTCTCTGGCTGGGGTGTTTTTGGTCCTCCACGTGTTTTGATCTCCGCATATCTGCCAATTTTATAGCAACAGAGATGAACAATTTCTCCACCACAGATATAAAATATTATCTTTTCCGTTACGCAGAATTCTAAATAAATTAAGTAGGTTAACGATTGATAGTTTTTTATGCCATAAAAAGAAACGGTGTCATATTTCCTATCAACATGCCATATCATTTTGGTGCTGTTGCGAATATTTCAACCAGTTCCACGTGCGTTTAAATCCACACTGTACAGTCTGGAGGCAGTTCTCCCTTCTACACATATCTTGAATTTTCGTTAATATCGTTAGGTATAAAGAACGAAAATTGGTGAGCAAGGGAATGTGAAAATAAAGCATAACATAAGGTAAGTTTGAACGAGTGAGAAATAAACAATCGTATACAGACAGATTCTCTCTCTCTCTCTCTCTCTCTCTCTCTGACAAAATAATATATAGGAAACAATGACTGATGTTGCGAATGCGATATGGCAAAGTTTTGGCCTGACTGAAGTGTGGAGTGACTTTGACACCGACTTGCAAGTTATTCCTGGTCATCTCACAGCCATGGACATACATCAACTTCACAGCCGAGAAAGGGCAATCGTATACAAAATAAATAGGTATGGAAAATGCGAAATGCGGGCCTATATTATCCCATAAAAAAGCTAGGAGATTAAAGTACCTGGGAATGAAAAACCCTTATAATCTATGATTATAGTCCTCGGGGTTGTCTCAAGGACATTCAAAGATGGTTAGTCTAGAACAGTTAAACATGTTGTATAAACCAAAATAATGCAAATGGCGCAAGATCGATCTTTTGTATTTTGAAATACAATAGTAATATGAGAATACATTTATAATATTATTGGATATAGTGAAGTACAAGTAAAGCATAACTTTTTAAAAGATCTACTGTTTTCCTCCAGTAGTAACTATCGCAATCGGCCGATTTTGGAAAGCATAGACGTACACTAATTTTATAACGCGTGTAAGATGCGATCCCTTTAAAATTAGCTTCAAAATTAGGTTTCAAAAGTTGCATGATATGCTAGTATATACAGTATGTATATATATATATATATATATATATATATATATATATATATATATATATATATATATATATAATTTTTTCCTTTCTTTTTAGTTGAAAAGGTGAAAATCACTGCAAAAAATTTCTCAAGTGACTAATACGACTTTTCCATACACACTTTATTTTTTAAATAAAACATACCAATTTGTGTGTGTATATTGGCAGTAGACCAGCCAATACAATGCAGTATAGTAAATCTGTAAGAAATCCACTGTGGGACAGATAAAGGCTTGTTCTCTTCTTTTTTTTCACCCAAGAATAGGTCAGTTTAAGCCAATAGTGGTTTTTTGCCCCCCCCCCCCCCCCCCCCCATTTTTTTTAGTGTTCAGGTGCCATTTTTAGTTTTAACATCTTCAATACATCTGTGAGCATAACTTCACTTATTCTCAGGTAGCTGTGAGGACTTCCAATGGCATTTTTGTGCTTTTTTTTTTATCCCTGTTGTTTTTATTTACCCCAGACATGTTTTTATTTCCCCGTTTTCTCTATTAATTTATATTTATGGTTTATATATTACATATTTAAAATATGGTATGTTATATTATGAATGACTATACAGGCAGCCCGCAGTTAACAGCGCAATCGCCTAGCGGCGAATCAGTTTTACAGCTGTCGTCAAAAATATTCATTAAAAAAATAAGGTTTTTTAAGGTATTTTTATGGCACAATTTTTGGTTAACAGTGCCGCTAGCCGCTGTTATGTCTAACAAGTACATACTGTTCAGGCCATAAGGTTGCGCAAATGATATTAAAAATTTTATTGTAGAGTTATTACATAGGTATTAGGGTAAACAATATGCCTCTGACGCTGTTCTATGCCGAAAATATCGAGTTACATAAGTGGAAATTTAGCCATAGATGTGTCGATTTATAAATGTTCATGCGTTTATGTTTAAAATGTGCATGAAAATGTATTACATATAGGATATTTTTATTTCTGCACAGAAATATGATACAAAGGCAGCTTTTGAAACTGCCCTTCACGTTACCAAAAAGTATGTTTTTTCATGTTCGTTCTTGTGAGCCGCCGCTCATCCAAAAATATAGTTTAAAAAATTGCAAATTTAGCAATTGATGTGTCCATTTTATAAATGTTCATGCTTTTATGTTTAAAATGTGTATGAAAATGTATTACGTATAGGGTATTTTTATTTCTGCACAGAAATATGATACAAAGGAAGCTTTTGAAACTGCCCTTCACGTTTTCAAATTGGATGTTGTTTCATGTTCGTTCTTGTGACCCGCTGCCTGCCGCTTTTCCGAAAACATCGATTGGAAAAAGTGCAAATTCAGCGATCGATACATTGATTTTTTAAATGTTCATGCTTTTACGTTTAAAATGTGTATGAAAATATATTACATGTTGGGTATTTTTATTTTTATACATAAATATGATACAAATTAAGGCAGCTTTCGTAACTACCCTCCACGTTATCAGTGGATGTTTTCATGTTCGTTCTTGTCCGCCGCCGCTGTTCCGAAAAATGCATTTACAAAGACTTCACGTGGTTATATTTTATTAATTTGGGAGCTGATTATAACTCATTTTATTAATGAAACTTCAGCTTTTTGTTATAATGAAACTTCAGCTTATTGTTATAAGTTTTCATGCATTTTGTTTAGAATTTGTATGAAAAATGTATTACAGGGTATTTTTTAAATTTTATTTTACATAAGTATGATACAGTGGCAGTACGCATATCCATTTGAAGTCTTTGTAACAGCCCTTCACATGATGAAGACAATGGGTTGTTCAGTTGCGTCCAAATAATAAAATTTTAATTTATATCATTGGATCACGTTTTTACAACATTATATTTACAATTGTTGCATAAATTGATTTTAAAAGACAAAACTCACATATACATTCGATTTTGCAACACTGCAATTTGTTTGTTTTTCCATGGGATAAAGTAGAAAATATAACTCTGCAAGTCGGTCAATATTTTGCTTTGTTACTCTAGCAAAAAATTGAGGTCCGACCGTACAAGCTCGAGATGCTGCTGCTACATGGATGGCATAGTGACAAAAATTAAGATAAGCACAGAATTAAAAGTAAATATATATCTTTTTCATAAATCTTTTAAAAAGTTATACATTACTTCACTGTATCCAATAATATTGTATGTATTATCATATTATTGTATTATAAAATACTATGGTAAATGTAAGCTTGTATTCCGTGGAGAAGCCAATGTTTTGGTTTGGAAATCAGCTGGTGGTGAATACAAGTTTGTTTCGTTATATTTAACGCAATCCTGAGCGAATTTTCTTGTTTCTAGTTAGCATAAACGAACATCTAGATACTTGACTTATATGAGACAGTGTTATTCTAACTCATACAACGTGTTTTTAGGTGAAAATATGACTTGAATATGTTTCGTTGTGATTGTGAACTAATTTTTTTTTTCGTTAACAGGTTATGTTGGCGGCATGTTTATTGAGTAAAAAATTATGTGATTCCGTTCGCAATTTTCCTTTATATCATTGTAATACGAGCTTTACGTTATTTATCTTATATCGGCGTGAAACCAACAGTAAAATGTGTTCAAGAACAGTAATTTTGATTAAAATGATTTTATCTCAATTTTATCTATGGTTGTGTTTGATGGCATACATTACTGGAGTTTTATCTTTGTTGCCGATGCACGATAATGGTCATTAGCAGCTTGAACAGTTTTCTCAGCTTCAGCTCTAACTAGGTTTAAATTAAACAGTATATTTCCCGATTGATATATATCAAAATAAAGTTATTACATTAAGATATCTCTGTCCTATTCTACATAACTTCATTTATAACAACTACGGTAATAGTGTACTATAGTACGATGATTGAAATACAAGCCAAACGGATGTTCTTATCCAATTCAGTTGTACTAAAAAAAAAAAAAAAAAAAAGTTGTTTCTCGTTCGGTTGTTCATGGCTGTACACGCTTACGCAACAAGTATAACGTTAAAACCATACTTTCATCATTCGCTTTTGCTGTTTTTTATCTTATTTAACTAGAAGATGGGATAAAGTTAGGCTATTGTATTTGGTCTCTCATAAAATCGGATTATCGTAAGACGAATTATCGTAACTTGAACGCTACAACTACCTGTACACTGCATAAAACCTTATTATATCTTCACATACTGTAGACGCCCAAAGGATTAAAGCTAGGCTTTTTTTCACTTTTCAGTATTTATAATACTATAATGCACTGTATACTCCCACTGTACAGTTCAGTATTTATAATACTATAATGCACTGTATACTCCCACTGTACAGTAAATTCTATAGTATACTACTATACTGCATAAATATAATTTTACTTATTGCGCCAGTGCAGGACTACAGTGCCATTTGACTGGTCTAGGGTGCTGTTAACTGGTTTAGTATTCCGAAAGATGATGTGCGGCAGCCAGGAATGGAACCCCTGCCGCTAACTGAGGGCTGCCTGTATTATGTTATATTAACATTATTAGCAAAACATATTTGCCCACTTGCTGTTGTTTGATGGTCATTTGACCCACTCCTCTGCCCCAACTATTGAACTTGCAATATAGGAGAACATTTCCAAATTAACGTTACCTGCACATACTACAGATGTCCTTCAACCACTGGATGTAGCTTGTTTTGGACTTCTAAAAGGCTCTGACAGAACATGTGCACCAGACAGGAGCACGACAGCCGCTGTGTCGAGCAAACTTCGTTAATCTGGTTGCAGGAATCTGGAAAAATGGTCTGAGTGCAAGAAACATTAAGGCAGGATTTGAAGCAACTGGAGTTTACCCTGTCAACTCTGCTAAGTACAAAATCCAGCAGCTTGACAAGGTGAAACTGAAGACATATGAACAGTAGAGGTTGGCTGGGTCACCAGTCGACAGTGACGGACTACCTAAGCTTGATGAACTTCAGCTAGAACAGTATAGAGACGTACACCCACCACAAAAAAATACAAGATGAAAAGAACTCTTCAAAGGAAAATTCAAACACATGACATTACCACAGTGGACAATTGATTTACTTCTTTATGGGAAATTGAAATGAATAATGATATAGAGGAAGGCAAAGAAGAATTAAAATCACAAGAATGTGATAAAATAGGTAACACTACTCGGAAGAGGCAACTGGATAAGACCCCACGTAATTCCACCAAACAAATCTGTAAAAAGATAAGTAACCCACCAATCTCGCCAAAAGCTAAAGTTCAGAAACAGAACACTAAATCAAATATTCCACTGTCTCCCATAGTAACAATAGTACCTCTAGGAGCAGAATCACAAAATGCAAAAGAAATGGAAAACCAAAATATAGATCACTACAGTGAATGCGAAGAAATTGACCCATCACCAATCTTAGGCGCCACAGAAAAAACCAAGAAAAACCATAAACTGATGTACATGAAGATAAATGCGTTTGTAGTAAATGGTTTATAGCAATGTGCCACAAAAATAAGACTATAACCAAAGACAGCATAACCAACACCCTAAGAAATTTCATGAGAAATAGGAATAAGGAAAAAACAAACATCAAATCTCATGAAGATTTCATGTATATTGAACACTTAGAATATTACAAAGAGAAACACATCAGTGTTGTAGATAATATTCTGAAGAAAATCAAAATGGAAAAATTAAATTAAGATAGTAAAAATGTAACAGTTAACATAAGGAAGATTGAAACTACAACATAAAATGAATCAAGACCTACAAAAGTAATATTCAAACTACAACATAAAATGAATCAAGACTTACACAAATACATATTAACTTATAACAAATTTTAAGAAAATACCAGCTTTAATAATCTAGGGTAATTTGACCACTCATATTACACCATTCAATTGTTATGTAATTCAATAGAATATAAATGGATTATTACTGAGAATACTCTTAGGGGAAGTCCAACGACCTATTAGCGAACATGAACCAATAATTATATGTATAAACACATAGGAAAACGTGTTCCAAATATAGGTAAAATATCCATTAGCCACAACATCTCAGGAAAATTAAAATAATTTAGGAACAACAATATATGTCCACAATAGAATTATATACAACAAAGTAGATATACAGATTACACTGAATTGCAAATCTCAGCAATAACAGTGAAAATAGAAAATAATATCTTCTTCTTCTTCTTCTTCCCAGCTTTTTCCCATTTTTATATGGGGTTGCCGTTTCGGATGAGCCGTTTTCCATCTATTTCTATCTTGCGCTTCTGCCTCATCAATTCCCTTCTCACGTAAATCTCCTCTCACACAGTCCTTCCATCTCTTTCTTGGTCTCCCTCTCTTTTCTTCTTCCTTGCACCTCCACTCCATAGTATGTCTCCCAGCGTGGTCCTCATCTCTCCTCAACAGGTGTCCATACCATCTCAGCCTCCCCTCCTGCACTTTCTTTGATACTTCACCACCTTAGTTGACCCCCTTATGTAGTCATTTCTGATCCTATCCACTCTTGTTACCCCAGACATCCACCTAAGCATTCTCATTTCTGCCACATGCCTCTTCTTCTGCTCTGCTTTTCTCATGCTTGCTGTTTCCGTACCATACAGCATTGCTGTTCTTACCACCGTCTTGTGAAATTTTCCTTTTAACCTAAGCGGCACTCTTTTGTCACAAAGAACTCCCGAGGCCGCTCTCCAGTTGTTCCAGCCTGCCTGTACCCGATGTTTTACTTCTTCTTCCATACTTCCTCCAGCGTTAACAAAAGATCCCAAATACTTAAACTTATCAACTCTCCTTATTTGCTCTCCACCAAGCTGAATACTTTCTCTATCATCCCCCTCGGTGGTGGTACACATATATTCTGTCTTGGATCTACTTATTCTCATTCCTCTGTCCTCCAGTACTTGTCTCCATCTTTGTTTCCAATTTCACTTCCAGATCTTCCCTGCTCTCTGCACACAGAACAATATCATCCGCATACAATATGTTCCATGGTACTGTCTCCCTTACTTCCTCTATTATAACATCCATCACTATGTTACCAAAGATAAAGTGGGCTCAGAGCCGACCCTGGTGTAATCCTACTCTCACCTCAAAACCTTCTGTCTCCCCAACACTGCTCCTCACTCTGGTATATACATTCCGGTACATCTCTTGTATCAATCGCACATACTTCTCTGGCACCATCTTCTCCCTCAGGCTCCTCCATACCTCTTGTCTCGGGACTCTGTCATAAGCCTTTCAAGGTCAATGAATACCATATGTAGGTCCCTTTGTCTCTTCCCCGAATTTCTCCATTATTTGCCTCAGACAAAATATACCATCTGTTGTTCCACTTCCCGTCATAAATCCCATCTGCTCTTTTACCTATTTGTACTTCTTCTCTCAGTCTAGCATCTATCATCCTTTCCAGTATCTTCAAAGTGTGGGACATCAATTTAATGCCCCTATAATTACCACACTCTTGGACATCGCCTTTCCCTTTAAAAATTGGGATCAATATACTCCCACGCCACTCATTTGGTATCTTTTCCTGTTCAAGGATCTTTATCATAAGATCGTACAGTATATCCACTCCTTCATCTCCTAATGCTTTCCATGCCTCCACCGGGATCATGTCTGGTCCGGTTGCCTTCCCATTCTTCATCTTCTTCAGTGCATTTAGTACCTCTTGCCTAGAAAACCTCATTACCATGCCAATGTTCACTTGCCCATCCTCTCTTATTAGTCTATTATTTACTTCATTAACAACTGTTCGAAATATTCTTTCCATCTCTTCACAATGTCTTCCTCCTTTCTAAGCACTACACCCTCTTGATTCTTTATTTGTTTGAGTGTGTTATATCTTTGGTGCTCTTATTTTTTTCTAGCCTTTGATAGCTTCATCATCTTCTTTAATCCTTCCTTTGTCCCCAGCTCATTATACACACTCATCATACGACTTTGCTTAGCTGGCTACCACCTTTTTCACCACCTTGTTTTTCTCTCTGTACCTATTTCTGTTCTTCCACTGACTGTGACTCTTCCCATCTTTTCTTTGCACCTCCTTCTTATCTTTTACTACTTTTCTCAATGTCTTCATCCCACCACCAACTATCCTTTTCTTCCCATATGATACCAGATGTCTCTCCTAGCAGCTCCTTTCCATGCCTTCTTATTAACTGCTGCAAATATGTTTGATATTATTGACATACAACCAGCCTAATAAAATGTAAGATTTAAACAAATTACAGAAAATAATAAAGAATTTAAGAATCCAATATTAATTGTAGGAGACTTCAATGTGCATAATCCAATATGGGACTATAACAACATTATGCCAGATAAAGGTGGAGCAAAAATAGAAAACTTAATGAACGCTAATAATCTTTGTTGTCTGAATGACAGCAAAATAAATACATATTATTCCAGAACCCATGGAACATTTTCCACAGTAGATGTCACCTTTTGTTCAACAAATATAGTTGACAGACTAGACTGGAATATATGTGATGATTCCTACTCAAGTGATCATTTTCCTATATTAATATCCTTATTAAACAATGAACCAAAACCATATTCTCCACATTATAACATGCAAAGAGCAGATTGGGATATTTTTAACTTGCTTACCAAAATTATACAAACAATTTCTTTGTCTCCATTAAAAAGGCAGCAGACAAAGCTATTTCTCATTCAAAACCCCATAATAAAAAACATAAAGTCCCCAGGTGGTCAGATGATCTATTTGAATTAGTACAAGAAAAGCACACTAGCAAGAAGGTTAGATACTCTAAACAGAAGATTCAATAAGTTAATAAATCAAAGTCATTCATAGAAGAAAATATATTAAAAATGACAATTTTACTATTAGAAATGGATGTATTAAAATCTTTATATAGTAAAATATTAGCCAAATTTAGAAAAGAAGTGATAAAAGGTAAAATCATATCTTGGAGGTCCTATGTGCCAGAAATAACAAGCGAAACATCCATTCAAAAAGTATGAAAAAATTCAGAAAAATAAATGGAACAAACTTTAGACCACCCAAACAAGCTATATTAGATAATAGAAATAAATTTTTAGATCCTTTCGAAATAAGTAACATACTTGGGGCAAGTTTTGCCAAAATAAGTTTTGACGAAAATCTAGACAAGAATTTTGAAAAAGTAAGAAACAAAGCAGAATCTGTTATACTTAATTTTGAGGCAAATGAAGGTATTTATTATAATAAGTTCAATGTGGAAGAGTTAGAATATACTCTCTTGAACAGCAATAAATCTGCCCCAGGAGGTGATGATGTTTGCTTTGAGATGATTTGCCGCCTAGCACCCTTGGCAGAATCATACTTATTAAAATTTTACAATCACTTATGGCTCCAAAACTTGTTTCCAGATGAATGGCAAAATGCAATAATAATTCCTATACCCAAACCGGGAAAAGACGCTAGTAATGTGAATAATTATAGACCTATATCATTAACAAGTTGTATATGCTAGTTATTGGAAAAATTGGTAAATGCACGCCTTATGTGGCACATTCGTGAAAATAAAATTTTAAATCCTACACAGTTTGGTTCACAACGTAATAGGTGCGCAATAGATTCTTTGTGTAGTTTGGAAGACCACATACATAAAGGATATGAAAGAAAACAAATTACAATAGCTGTCAAAAGGCATATGACACTACATGGAGGTATGTAATATTAAAATCCTTACATAACAATAACATATGCGGCCATCTTCCTAAATTTATTAAAAACATTATGATGGATTGCTCTTTTCAGGTAAGAATATGTTTTTTCCAAAATATTTCCACTTGAAAATGGAGTTCCACAAGGTAGTGTCCTTAGTGGTACTTTGTTCACATTGGCAATTAATGACATCAGTAACATGCTACCGGTCGGAATTAAAAGTAACGTGTATATGGATGATTTTGCCATATATTTTACATCATCACGCAGACAACTTGCAGAAAGAATGATTAATAAAACTATAATAAAAATAGATGAATGGGCCTCATTGGTAGGCTTTGGATTTTCCATAGAAAAAACCCTAGCTGTCATTTTTTATATAAGTAAAATATGGAAAAAGGGTGAAGAAGCAGAATTAAAAATGAGAAACCGTAATATACCAATTAGCCAAACTGCAAAATTTTTAGGTTTGTTATTTGATGCACGCCTGAACTGGAAAACCCATATAACTTGCATGAAATCAAAATGCAAAAGAGCATTAAATCTAATGAAAAAACTTGCACACAAATTGGGGAGCTGATAGACATACTCTTAATATACTATATATAGAGCAACAGTGTTATCAATCATTGATTATGAAAGTGAAATATGTGGGTCAGCTTCAGAAGCAGCACTGAAAATATTAAACCCTATTCACAATGCACAGGAGCATTTAGATCCTCACCAGTCTCCTCTGTACAAGTTGAATGTAGTGAACTGCCACTGTCCCTCCATAGAGAATTCATAGCCATGAAAAGTGCATTAAGAATCAAGACAATTGATTCACCAACAAAAAGTCTATTTGAGCCAAGGGATGTCATTATAAACAATCATTCACCACCTTTCCCAGTTAGAGCTAATAGACTGTTCGAGTCATCGAATATAAATATACAAGTACCTCCAATAGTAAAGTTAAAACCCCATTGGACTATGGTTAAAGTAAGGACTTGCACTCACTTAAAATATTTCTCATAAAGTTACGCATATTGCCCAGAACACCATAAACAAAAAACCACTGAACATATAATACAAAAAAGTTCACATTATGCAATGTATACCGATGGGTCTAAATCGCAACAAGGAGTAGGATACACAGCTATATCCCCAAAACAAAACATAACAATTTACTACCCAATTATGCCTCAGTCTTCACAGCAGAGTTGTGTGCAATCAAAGTAGCTATCAAAATGATAAAGCAAACATCTTCAATAATTTTGTGATTTTTAACGACTCAAGAAGCGCTATAGATGCTGTTCAGAGTTACTATCCAAAAAGTAATATTGTACAGCAAATTCAATTTGAACTCCACAAATTGCATAAAAATTGAAAAAATATTGAAATATGTTGGATCCCTGCTCATGTGGGGATAAGAGGAAATGAAGAGGCTGATAAAGCAGCCAACGAAGCTGTCCACATGATAGAAGCAAATGTAAACATCCCTACTAGCGATTATAGAAGATATATAAAAACAATAAATCAGAGAGACATGCACAAGTAATCCTTGCGCGCCTTCGTATAGGCCACACTCGTCTTGACACATGGGCACTGGATGAGTAACCCATGCGACCCTGCTCCTGAGTGCTCAGATTGCAAGGTGTTGGTAACTGTCAGACTTGTCTTGTGTGAGTGTCCAAAGTATGACCAGCAGAGACTGTCAACTTTTTGAAATAAACCAAAGGAAATTTTGTCAGAATCTTTTACATTTTCAGTAGCTCCGATTTTGACTTTTCTGAGGAACTGCTATTTAATTGATAAAATATAAAACATTAGTGTTTAGGGAATTTTAAAGCTATTTCATAAAGTTAAAACTAATTCTAATTTTTAATATACCATTTTAGTATGTATGTAAGAGGAACATGAGTAAATGTATTTATTGTTTGTGTGTGTTCTAGTATGAAAGCATTTGCCTTGGTGCATTTTTTATTTATTTATCCTGGATGACCTATTTGGTCCCAGTTCTTGGCCTAAGGGCTAGACCTGGCATTTTATCTAATCCATTGGGCCAGCCCTAGGAGAGCTGAAAGTCAGCTCAGTGGTTGGGTTAAACTACTTTTATAATAATAATAATAATAATTATTATTATTATGATTGGAGGAGAGCTTCTTATATAAGTTTAAAGAATCCAAGGAATGTAGGATGTTTCTAGGGGTACCTTGATATCTTAGGAGGAATGATCTTAGGTTCTATTGTCTCCTTAGTATTTTACCCTAGAACTCATACTTCAGAAAGTTCTTCTAAAACTTCCACTTGCTAAAGTAAGAAAGTTCTAAAACTTCCACTAGCCAAAGTTTTCCAAGTTTCCACGATTCAGATGTCAAGCGAACACCATAACCATCCTGTGATAAATAGGGTGAGATTTGTTTGTTGATGACTCAGACTTAGGATCTGTCCGAAAGTTAGAGGTTCGACTGCTAATGTTTTCAGAGGCAGTTTCCTGATCATGCACCTTTATAGGCAATGCCATTAAATTCTAAGTTTCTTTGTTATTCTAAATGCTGTCAGTTCTAGCGATTAGAGTTTTAGGTCTTTGTCCTTTTATGTTATAGGTAGTGCTATAGTACTAGACATTGCCAACTACAACCTGGCCCACATGAGGGCTTTAGGTCTTGTGTAATTAACCCTCTTACGCCGACTGGACGTATTTTACGTCGACTTACAAATTTTTTTTTTAAATTCGCGGAAAAATACTTATAGGCCTACCAGCCGAAAACTTTTGAATCATGCGCCTTGGGGGATGCTGGGAGTTCACGGATCAAGGTGTTGTTTTGTTTACAATCGTTACGCAGGCGCGCAAGCGCAAATTTCTTTCTTGCTGCACTAAAAAGTATCTGTGACACATCTCTGAAATTATTTCGTCACTTTGACATAATTTTTGTACCATTGTAAATTAGCCGTTACATGAAGTATTATATATGAAAATGTGCGCATTTTTATGTACAATACAACAATAAAATACTCATGATTGTAGCTTTTATCAGTTTTGAGATATTTTCATATAAATAACGATAATTGCCAAAATTTCAACCTTCGGTCAACTTTGACTCTACCGAAATGGTCGAAAAACGCAATGGTAAGCTAAAACCCTTATATTTTAGTAATATTCAATCATTTACCTTAATTTTGCAACTAATTGGAAGTCTCTTGCACAATATTTTGATTTATGGTGAATTTATGAAAAAACTTTTTCCTTACGTCCGCGCGGTAACTCTTCCGAAAAAAATCATACATGCGATTGTGGTAATATTTGCACCATTTTAAAATTAGCCGTTATATAAAGTTTTATATATGGAAATGTGTGCAATTTTATGCACAATACATCTAAAAACAACCCATGGTTGTAGCTTTTATCAGTTTTGAGATATTTTCATATAAATAACGATAATTGCCAAAATTTCAACCTTTGGTCAACTTTGACTCTACCGAAATGGTCGAAAAACGCAATTGTAAGCTAAAACGCTTATATTCTAATAATATTCAAGCATTTACCTTCATTTTGCAACAGATTGGAAGTCTCTAGCACAATATTTCGATTTATGGTGAATTTATGAAAAAAATAACATTTTCTTTACGTCCGCGTGGTAACTCTTCCGAAAAAATCATACGTGCGATTGTGGTAATGTTTGCACCATTTTAAATTAGCCGTTACATAACGTTTTATATATGAAAATGTGCGCAATTTCATTTAGAATACAATAAAAAATAATTGAAGGTTGTAGCTTCTCTCATTTTTGAAATATTTGCATATAAATCACGATAAATCGTAAAAAAACCACGTTCGGTCAACTTTGACTCTACCGAAATGGTCGAAAAACGCAATTGTAAGCTAAAACTCTTACAGTCTAGTAATATTCAGTCATTTATGGTGAATTTAAAAAAAAATCTTTCCTTCCCTCCGTGCGCGGATTCTCCGCCACAAATCTCTGAAATGCGTACGTACCATTCTCGGAATATTTGCTCCATTTCATATTAGGCATTTCATAGAGTTTTATACATGAAAATGTGCGCAATTTCATGTAGAATAAAACAAAAAATATTTGAAGGTGTAGCTTTTTCCTATTTAATAATTGAATATAAAAAATATATATATAAAAAAATTTGACATTCGGTCAACTTTAACTCGTCAGATATGGTCGAAAACTGCAATTGTAAGCTAATGCTCTTACAGTATAGTAATATTAAATCATTTGTCTTCATTTTGAAAGAAATTGGAAGTCTCTAGGACAATATTTAGATTTATGGTGAATTTTTGAAAAAAATATTTGTTTACGTCCGCGCATTACGAATTCATGCATTATTTTGTGATAATATTTTCTCTGTGTTGCTTTTATCATTTTATAATGTGTTATATACCAAAATGATCGCAATTTAGTGTACATTACAAACGAAAAAAAAGTAACTTGTTACCTTTAACCGTTTTGCGCACAGCTTGATTTGAATACAATTATATATGAAATTTCGTTTTTGCGCTATCATATACCGCATTATTTATATATGATAATGATATTTTTTTTTCATTTCTGATGGTTGCATACTAAAGTTCTGCCAATGACAAAAAAAGGAGCCAAAAATGAACTCTTAATCTTGAAAACTAAGCGCGCTGTGATTTTTTGAAAAAAATATTTTTTCCGCTTCCGCTCTCACTGTGAAACACCTCTGGCACACGGGAGACAATTTTTTTTTTACCGCTTCGGCATAAGAGGGTTAAGGGGACCTGGTACACTGTAACACTTTTTGGGAACATTGATGGGTTTAGTTTTGCCTCCAGAACTGTGTGAGTCTTTAGTAAAGCCTCTTAAAGCAGTTCAACCCTCTCTTGGTAGCTATAGAACTTATGATATGGTAAGAGAATTACAAGTGTTGTGCCGTGCTGATTTTTGCATTGAAGATACTAGTCTTTTGGTCCTGACCTAGGTTGAGAACAAAATACAAATCTATTGCGAAGTTTTCCTTCTCAGTGTTGTTAAATGCAGAGTGGACCTTATTTATAGATAATGAGTTTGACACACTTATGCCAGATATGGAAATTAGAGTGTGCTCAAATAGTCATGTCTAAATACTCTGTCCCCCTTTTCTGCCAGCTGGTCAAATTAGCACACATCACCTCACCCTTTACAAGAGGTAATTAGTCATTGTGAAAACTTTAGTGGATGTACTCAGTCACTGAGATAAGTAATAGTAAAGGAAGGTACTCGACATTCAAAGGCTGGCTGTTGTCTTCTTTCCAATTTTTGGTTTACCAGAGCAAGGTCCTCTACCTTCGGCGGGGACACCAAGCTGTTCCCTGGGTAGTCTAGACTGTAATGTTGTTTTTTTTTTTTAACTTGCAAGGTTTCATAAAGTCAGCATATTAGGCTAACTTTGTAAGTTGTATCTTGGATTTGGTTACCCCCAGGTTACCAGGGAATGCTAGGTTTCCAGTTCGCATCACATCCTGCAAGCTACAGACGACTGCCTGGCATAGCCCATTGGTTCTGGTGAGTTCATGACGATCTTGCAGTATATCCATTATCAGTGCTGGGAGGGAGTCTACTAATCGATTCTTCCAACACCAGTGGTTGGGGTGGGAGTCATAGTCCCCGCTTCTCTCTCTCTCTCTCTCTCTCTCTCTCTCTCTCTCTCTCTCTCTCTCTCTCTCTCTCTCTCTCTCTCTCTCTCTCTCTCAATACCTCAATAAAAATCAAAGAGCTTTGGCTATAGGCTTGTCTAGGTACAAAGAGTCAAGATGTTTTTCAAAGTGTTAAAGTGGAATTTCCCAGGTCTGCTATATACTTTACCTTGGAATCTGTATGTGGTCAGTTCATTATTTTGTTGACCTTTGAATTGTTACAACTAGCTCCATGTAAAGAAGTTTCTATGGAAACCTCACAATACCTTTAGGCACAGCTAAAGAGTTGGAGCCTCCTTAATTGGATAAGGTAGGCCCTGCTAAGACAAGGCAATAATCTTTGCCTTATTTTGAGCTACGTACAGTTTTGGACTAGGCCCTTACCTATCCTGGATTACTGTCTGCAAGGACTGCTGGAATTGTGCTAACAGAATTAAACCTGAAATAAAGGTTCTGTCATGAATGATATAGAAACTGGAGTTTCTCAAGAGTAGAATGTAATGTCCTTTTCATTGGGTCTTTGGTTAAGGACTTTCATGTTTATTTCTATCCCTTATGGAAGTTAACCCACTGGACATTGAGCAGTGGCTACAACTTTTAAATATGAGAACTTATCCTTGGATAAGAAATGAGGTCACCCAGTGGTAAGGTAATCTTGTATGTACTTGCTTTGGCTTATCTTCATAGAGTGGTAAGGTAATCTTGTATGTACTTGCTCTGGCTTATCTTCATGGTGCGGAGGTTAAATACGATTATTACAGAGCATTAACTCCTCTGGTTTGTGCTGAGGATATTATGTCCTGAATTGATAGGAAGGCTTTTTTGGTCTACTGCCCTTTAAACCTAGTTGTGGATTTTGAAAAGCTTGGAGGTACTCAGTGTTGAGTATTAGAAGTATGTATACCTTTTTGTACAAAGTACTTGTTACTTATCCAACATTGGCTCTGCAGGGTTTCGGCACAGTAACCCTACCCCTCTTTCTGCTGAGGTGGGCCATCATCCAAAGAGACCTGAACTATCTTTATGATGAGGATCTCGTACCCGAGTGACAGTCCTCTAAGGTGACATTAATAGCCTGTGGATTGAATTCACTGGTAAATCAAACTTTTTTCGCAAACATTTTGTTACTAATACCTAAGGGTTTGCTGATTTTCACTTTGCCCACCACCTGTTTCAAATTTTGGGAATCAGCTATATGATGGAGAGGTAACATTCATTTAAAAAGTATAGATATTTATTCTAACATTTTTTAAATACCTCTCCATTATATAAATTTCATTCCTACCTCCCTCATGGAAGTAGACTATAGGCTTGGTGGGGATGGGGGGGGGGGGGGGAAGTAGATGGATAAAAAGGATATTCATAGAAAACCGAGTTCTCTCTGAGGGACCTGGGGCAACCCAAACAAGTTGTAAGGTAAGGTAAGAGCTCTCTCTCTCTCTCTCTCTCTCTCTCTCTCTCTCTCTCTCTCATGCAGAAGTAAAAGCTATATATAATGGAGAGGTAATTATTTAATAAGTAAATCTTAAATTATGCATTTATATTTTTCAGATTGGCAACAATTTAAAGCTTTTACATTGGAGTTAGCTGCAAAGGCTATTAAGCTTAAAGAGGAGGAAAAGAAAAGGGACATTTGCAAACAGAAAAGTCAGTAAGTACAGTAACTGCTTGTTTGTTGGGATTCTGCCAAACTCCTTTTTAATTTCCATGTATTGTATTGCTATTTTATATTTTGTCTATAACAGTTTGACACGTAAAATTTCAACCAAATGATATGGAGTGCTGTGGAAGTCATCCCACGCGGGTTATCAACATCATATGACATTCTTAAATTTTTACATTTGTGCTCATTTATAGCTTATTGTATGGATATTGTTTATGTTGAATGGGTACTTGACAAAACTCCAGAAATGCAATAGTGCCAGATTGGTCTACAGATTGCAAATTGGGCTAATTTATACACTTTGATTTGACTTGGTGTCCATTTATTTTTTATCATGATCATAATAATAATATAATAATAATAATATTAGGGAGTGGCTGTTGGCCGTGATTACTATATGTTTTTGAGGTAACATGCCCACTGTCCACCACTGGTAAAAAGTGAGAGAGAGAGAGAGAGAGAGTGAGAAATTGTTGATCACAGTAGAGAAAAGACCCTTACTTTCATTGCCTTGAATGTGTATAACATTATGTGTGGAACCATATTTTTAAGAATATCATACAGTGCTCCCCCAATTTTACTTGGTACAGTGAAACTCCCATACTCATGTACTCTGGATTCAGGGACTCACCTATTCATGGATTTCTCTCTCGAACATATACCCTCATTATTTGTGGAAAATTCACCTATTTGTGGTATTTTCTATTAAAAAACAGTTTTAAATATTTTTATTGGGTTTTTCTTGAGTTTTAACTATCAAAATAGGCAGTTTTAAGGGTTTTTATAGGCATTTCAACTATTTGCAGATTCTAGCTATTTGGGGGGGGGGGGCTCTGGTATGCATCCCCACGATGATGGCGGGAACACTGTATTAAGTTCCAGAACCTGCCACGGAAATGCAAAAATCCCTTCTGAAATCCATGTACATAACTGCCTTATAACTGCCAAGTACCCAGTACCCATAATCTAAAATGCTTTTAACTGTCTATGTTAACATTTCAACATTTCACTACTTAATTTGATAGTTCAAACAAAAATACACCTTAAATTCTCATATTAAAACAATTTAATATTTCAAACAAAAATTTTACACCCCAAACTATCAAACCAAAACATCTTGAGACATCTTAGATTAGTACCCTTTTATAACTGATACTCTTAAGTTTATATGCCCCCTAAAATGCTTATAGCGATGATTTACTCATATTAAAATATTGATGTTAATGTAAACAGCATAATGTCTATAAAATGTTTAATACAAATTAAATAAATCTGTCTTACAGAACGTTTGACAACTAATAAAGTTATCCCTGCACTGTATGTACTATACATAACTCATTTTCTCTCGTGAGGACCAGAGAGTAAGACAGATAGCTGGGTACTGATAATTTATTACGACGAACTGGGTTGACATAGACAGGTGCGGACGGATAAGTAGTACCAACTTGCACCGAGAGCAGAAAGGACCCTTGATACAGTAGATTTGTACATACATTTAAAGATAATAAGGCGTACAAATAATGAAATTACATGTGTTATACATACATTGGCGTAATGTCCGCTGAATTCTCTGTAAAATGGTTAAAGGAACAATGCAACTTGATGATTGGATACAATAAAAAATAGGGAAAAGCATTGTCCTTACAAATACTCCCCCCCCCCCCCCCCCCACAATACAATGATTATGGAATAATTATTGCATGAAAAATATCTTGGACGCAACCCCGTGTCCTTGTGACACTTTTTGTGGGGTGTCATCAAGTGTAGAGTCCTTCATCGTTGTAGGCTGACAGGATGTCTCCCCTGGCGGTTGCCTGGAGGGTTCTGCTGTCGGCTGGGTCGACCAGGACTGCAGAGGGAGCTGCATTGTGTGTGGTGGTGGTGTGGAACGGGCCATGGTGACCCCCATGTGTGACGGCAGTGTAGAATGGGCTGAGGAAGTTCCCAGAGCAGCAGCGGCGTCCAGCGGGGCAGAACAGAACCACAGGTGAATAGAGGGATCAGCAGGTCGAGGAAGTCCCAGTGCGGCAGTGGCGTCCAGCGGGGCAGAACAGAACCACAGGTGAGCAGAGGGATCAGCAGGTCGAGGGAGCCCATGGGTACCGGCGTCGGCAGGCAAAGTAGGCCCACAAGTGTGGCAGCAGTGTCGGTGGGCCAAGGAGGACTACAGGCGATGGTGTCGGTTCGGCGAGTTGGTCCACAGGTATGGTGGCAACGTTGGGCAGGTTGCCTGGGGACTCGCAGGTGCGGCAATGGTGCTGGGGGAAGAACCAAGGAGGCCCACAGGTTTGGCAGGTCAAGAAAATATCTGGCGTCCCCCGGTGGAGGCAAAGGAGGCTGTGACATCGGATGGATGTTCTGGACCACCGCCTGATTTTTGTGTTGGCTGACCAGCACCCAGCTACCCATTTTGGAGGAAAAAAAAAAAAAACACCAAAACACGCTGGGAAGCTGTGCCGTGATTAGTCCGTTAATGGCATTGTGTCGTCCTCGAAATGGAGTTTTCAGAGACCTTAACTGAGTCCGCCTAAGGTTCTCTGAAGGTGAGCGGCCGTATTTAGTCCGTTAAGGGTGGGGCCTTAACCGTTGTGTCACCAACTCTGGGAGGTCAGCAGTTTTGAGGACCAGAGAGTAAGACAGTAGCTGGGTACTGATAATTTATTACAGATGAACTGGGTTGACATAATAGACAGGTGCAGACGGATAAGTAGTACCGACTCGCACCGAGAGCAGAAATGACTCTGAGACAGTAGATTTGTGTTTTCTTACATACATTTAAAGATAATAAGGTGTACAAATAATGAAATTACATGTGTTATACATTGGCGGAAAGGCTGCGGAATGCTGTATAGAATGGTTAAGGAACAATGCAACTTGATGATTGGATAGAATAAAAAATAAAGAAAAGCGTTGTCCTTACACTCTCATACTATTGAAGTATTAATCTTTTTAAAGTTAGAATGAATTCTCTTTTTTTCTTTAACAAACTTTATTCATTAATTATTGTAGTTTTTCATATTGTGTATGTGACTAGAAATTGATTTTTATGATAAAAATTATTTACAGAATACTTATAATGTAGTTATTTATCTGTTAAAGCTCACTATATGTTGGCCTGGGACTGATCATAATAGGTTTACAATTCTCTCTCTCTCTCTCTCTCTCTCTCTCATCTTCTCTCTCTCCTCCCTCATCTCACTCTCTCTCTCTCTCTCTCTCTCTCTCTCCTCTCTCTCTGTCAGGATAATGTAAGATATATTTGAAATGATCTTACTGTAAATTTTATGATGGTAAAGCATGTTGTACAATATTTAAAAAATATGCTAATTATTTGCATTTTGTTTTCCAGTCTGCATTTACTATAAAATAAGTGGAAAATAATCAGTGAAAAAATACGTAATATACTTTTATCATAAAAAATTCTTTACAAGTAGTATATCATTTCAAATACAGCTTACATTACCCTTAGAGAGAGAGAGAGAGAGAGAGAGAGAGAGAGAGAAACCTACCTTTTATGCTCAGTCTGGGGCACAACCTGGAATGAGCTTATCAGATGCATAACTACGCACATTGTAAGCAATGGTGTAAATAATATATCATAAAAATCAGTATTTATCATACACATTATGAAAGAATACAGTAATTAGTGAATAAATAGTGTTGCTCTCACAAAGAAAAAGCAAATTAATTACAGGTAGTTGCCAACATGACCGCAATTGGTTCCGACCAACTGGTCGTCAATCGATTTGGATGTAAGTTGGCCCATGTTAATTTACCGTAAGAATATTATACTAGCCTAGCCTACAGTAGGGTAATCAGTACCATAGTTACATATAGGGTAGCCTAACCTACACTACACAGCATACTTCATACATATACATATGGCATAGTAATTATTAGTTTCAGCTTATTCTCTAGGTTCAATGCACATTAGCTTATGATAATTCAGTATAAAGAGAAACTGAATAACATTTAACAAGTTAGACTTGCGTATACGATGATTTTATCATGGTACATTGTATATCATATATATACGTATATGGCAGCCTAGCCTACAGTATACTGCATACTATATATACGTTATAATTTAGTGATTTATTTATATAAGCCAATTTGGAGGTTCAGTGCATTCTGACTATGATATATCAATAGAAAAAGAAATTGGACACGAAACGGGAATCAGATTTGGACCGACATCAGCATACCTAATTTGAGGGATGTCAGGCTGCTGACGGCTACGTATTTTTATGAAATAAAAACAATGAATATGCATCTTTTCTGTGAATCTTTTAAAAAGTTATGCATTACTGTATACAATAATATTGTATGTATTCTCATATTATTGTATCATAAAATACTTTCAAAGAAGTCAATGTTTTGGTTTGGAAATCAGCTGATGGCAAATACGAGTTTATTTCGCCGTAATTAACTCAATTTGGAGCAAATTGCCTTGCTTCTATTTAGTTAGCGTAAAATATCTAGATACTTTATTTGAATGAGACCAAGTAATTTGTCATACGATGTTTTTAAGTCAAAATATGAATTTAATGTGTTATGAAATAAAGTATTTTTTTTAAACAGATTGCATTGTGGGCATGTTTATTTTGTAAAAATATTACATGATTCCGTTTCCTATTTTCACTTAATTTCATCACAGTACGAACTTTACTGATATTACGTTACTTATCTTTTATCGGTGTGAAAACAACAGTGAAATGTTTTTTTTCAAGACTGAAGTTTTGATTAATATGATTTTCTCTCAATTTTATCTATGGCTGTGTTTGATGGCATAAGTTTACTGGAGTTACATCCTTGTTGCCGATGCACGATAATAGTCATTAGTAGCTTCAAAAGTGAGCAGCATGTGTGTGGAGAGGCGGAAGCTGGGAAAAAACTGTCGTACATTCAGCTGGACACCACACTTTCTTGCTCACGTCACTTCCCAGTCGTTTTAGTTGTGGTTGGTCGTAAAGTTGATCGGTCGTAACTTGCATAGGTTGCAAGTCGACAACTAACTGTAGTAATAATTGTAGACATGTTCAATAGAAATAATCTGCAAATTAGTGAAAGGTGCCTGTGGAAAAGTGAATTATGCATTCCACAAAAATCTTCAACAGTGTGTACCATGGAAATGTGAAATGCGTAAAATCAGGGGAGCGCTATACTAATCGAAATTTGTAAAAGTTCTTTAAAAAAAAAATTAGTTTGTAAGTTGTATTACCGAATTAAGAATACAATAAATATGTTTCTAATTTAAATTTTGTAAGAGAATTTTATATAAACTGTTCGTATTAGTGGGAAAAAAATGGTAGATTAAGGCAGGGTTGTGGTCAATTAATTTTTATCAATTCAAATCATTTTCAAAAATGTTCAATTCCAATTTAGTTACAATTCATTATTTTGGTTGATATTTCATATGAGGGGCGAACCTCAATTTTTACTCACCTCATGTAAGCTACTCACATCTATAATAAGTATCAACATTCATCACCACAAAAAATTATATGATTTTGTAGTAAACATAAAGCTCACATTTTGAATTAACAAAAGATTGGGTTCACAAAATTTTCCCTTACAACAATGTTTCCCCGTATTATTGGCCTATCTTATCAACTCGGGTACTCCAAACTGTCTTGTGTTAATAAAAATGCTACATAATCTCATTACACAACTTTGTAATAAACATAAAATTCCTATTTTTTTATTACCAAAAAGTTGGTATCTTGTAATAAACAAAAGTCAATTTTTTTTATAAACAAAAAAAATTTACAAGTATAATCATTCCTGTTCCTTTACCTGAATAGAATGGTGTTTAACAGGTCCAGCTTACAATTACATGAATAAGGTTGCCAAACACCATAGTAGCTGATAGGATAGGGCAAGTAAGGCAGGATAAGATTTGATCTGTACTGTGGGTACAGGATCGTTACAAGGATGACTTAAAGCAGAAGAGTTGGAAAACTTAGAAAATTTTTATAACAGCCCATAATTTATATGGTCTGTTCTTTATAGCCTAATTCTATCTCTATAAAGATATATCTGTTCATAACATGTCATGTTCAAGAATGTGACATTTAATTCCTGTTATTTAGCCTTAATGAGATGGTGTGTAAAGGTCCAGCTGATAACACACACATTAAGCACATATAAGGGTGTATCGATCAATTCACAGCATATTAGCATCAATTCATATCAATTCACCATATTTTAGCATCAATTCATATCAATTCACCTCACTTTAGCATCAATTCATATCAATTAATCATAATTTTAGGTGTCAATTTTAATTAATATGGTATCAATTCCAGTTTTTTTTTTTTTTTTTTTTTTTTTTTTTGTAATTCCAATTCCTACAATTTTAGCATCAATCCCAATTCCATTCATAATTGACCCCAACTCTGATTAGGGAACCTATAAAGGGAAGTATAGAGGGGGTAAAAGGATAAAAAAAATTGGCAACAACACTGAAAATTATGCCTCGGCAGCCAGCGAGGAAACCCCAAAGCAGACTCCAGACTTTGGACCAAAAAATTCTGGCAGTGTACCCTTTAAATGCTATTTTCTTTCCTTTGTGACCAATTTGCATTGAATAGCCAAAAATGAATTTTAAATTTTTTGCAATCTAAGGGAGTAAACCTTGTTTACAGGTATGTAACCCCTTGCTTGCCAAATTACCATACTACAATATAAAGTAAAAAAAATTATTATAGAAATGTAAAAAGCAATATTAAAGCTAAAATGATCAAGTACAACAAATACAGAAAAATATAAAAGTACCTACTGAACACAGGACAGTAACTTTTTTTTTAATTAATACCAGGATACAGCTTGAGAATTTTGTCAGCATAAGCAGTGTTCAGACAACACATTACATATAGCAATCCCTTGATTATCAGCATTCACATTACCTGTATGCAATCAGCACCCAAGATATAGGGAAAATAAATATATGTACAATTCTTAAACATATTAAAAGTGCATTCACATTATCTCTATGCAATCAGTACCCAGGATATATGAGTAATAAATATGTAAAATTCTTAAACATTTTAAAACTTCAGTCAAATGGATGGTAATGCTGCATTTTCATCAGAAATGTTGGTAACACTGCCTACAGGTATAAACAGGCTGATAAATATTTTTTAGTGGGTGGGGGTGAGAAAAGTTTTTGTGGGGATGGGGTGGGGTGGCTGGGCAGGATGGCAGGGGAGAGCAGTGATAGTATTATTGCTCACAGGCATCAGCATGCAGAAAAAGGGTTATTAGGGGGATTGGTAGCCAGGGTTGGGAAGGCTGTCAAGATGGGTGGCATGTGACTATTTGAGAGCATTTGTTATTAAGAATATAGTGTCATGTTTTTTATTTTTTCTGTTATCCCTAGTTTTATTAGAGGATATAAACTTCTGGTAAAATAGCCATACACTGCAAAAGAGAGATGGAAGCACAGGATAAGTGTGCAACACAAATTTTCAAGAAATGAGAAATTATTATCAGAGTGAAACAGAAGATTGATGATAATTTTGTAAATAATGTTCTTTACATACTTAAAAAAGCTGTCTATGGGGCAAGATGATTACCACAGTACTTGGCATAATTAAAGGTAAGGAAACGCATGAATAAAAAAAGGGCAACTTAATCAAGTTATATTTAAAACAAGCGGAATAT
>NC_087200.1:121806338-121830782 GCF_015104395.2 Macrobrachium nipponense | reverse complement strand
AAGGCTGCGCTTTGCCTAAGCAGGAGAGCATATAATAGTGCAATGTTGCGGTAGACTCGTAGTCCTATACCGTGCGGTAACGAGCACCGAAAGAAGTAAGAGATATCTCGTTGAACATAGTAAGGCAAAACGATGCAATGTTTATTCATTCATGTAAGAAATTCCCTCAATCTTAGGCTAAAGTCCGTGATTGTAGGGCAGAGATACAGTTAGTCAGTCAAACCCGCAGGAGAGAGACGTAACCGCCAGCACAGAGATACGGTTAGTCAGTCAATCCCGCAGGAGAGAGAGACGTAAACCTACCGCGCCATGACAGCGAACGAGCTGCTACTGGCGGTCGGTTGGACTGGAGGACAGCGACAGCAGCTTACTTTCGTCGTCTCTTACCGTTATGCCTGGGTTGCCAGCTACTCTATTCTACGAAGAAATATGTCGTTATTTTTTGGTGAGCAGAAATTAAACTCTCAAACTGGTATATTTAAGCGAAACAGGAAAACGCTAAATATAGAGGTGCGTTTGTGTCGTCATAACACTACCATACAACAGTAAAAGATAAATCGGAAACTCCTGGAAGGCTGCAGGGAGTAACGATTAAATGTCCTTAAAAATAATAGACAATAGACCTCTCGGTTGCCATCTGAAGAGGTCATACAGCAAGCGTATATGACTTGAACCAACCACCCAGTACTACAGCAAGCGTATATGACTTGAACCAACCAGTAGAAAATAACGCAAGGCAAAATATGATATTGTTATGATACACTAAAGTTTGTTCATACTTACCTGAATTCAGAAATACAGCTACATACATATCTGACAGGCAAGTTTCATGAACAAATCTTAGAGAATCAAAGCGGACAGCTCAAGCTTCGTATGTTATTGGACATAAGCTTTCATTGACGTAGTCTACAAGTCTATTTCTGTACGAGTCTGCGATTGATGAATGAGAGCTCTTCCGAATCTTGTCAAAAAGAGCTTATTCGCTTACGCAATATAAAGTTATTGAGATGTTTGTCAATGAGAACTAACCCATTTACGGGACAAAGAGATATTTGTCAATGAGGGGATACCCACTTACTTGACAAAACGATAGTATATTGTCGATGGGGGAAAGTCACTGAATTGACAAAACGTAATCCAGGAAGTCGAGCATATTATTTTTTCCGATTCACGTATCAATCGAGGAAGGGGCAAGAATCCTGTTAAGAGACTGGGCTTACGGCAGGTAGGACTCCAATGTTCAACTTCGGCAGCGTAGTCCCGAACTAGGAACTAACAAAATCTATCATCTGAAAAGCCCCTTCAGATGGACTAAAAAGCTTGCAACCTAAATTTAATGGCAGTATGGCAAAGGAAGTCCTGTCTTGCGCTTTCCTGAAGAGCGTCCTCTTGATGAGTGCCTTTGCAAGATTCCTACCGAACGTTTTCGAGCATCATGACGTGGAGGACGTCAAGCTTTTACATAAACAGTAACTGCCTTATCGCAAAGTCTTGACTGCGGTAGAGCAAACGAGATCTTCCTTGAGCTTTCCTTAACTTCATCCACCTTTGCGGAAAGCAATATAAATTGACAGAGACCTCTTGAATTCACGAAAAACCGAGGTCTTGCTGGGTTTCGAAGACGAAGTTGTCTGTTCACTTAAGCTTCCTCCGAAGCACTGCTTACTTCACATCTTTGCAGGGTGAGGTAGAAGGTACCACCGAAGGTAGAGGTAAAAATAAAAATTCTTTAGGCCCAAATTGTAAACAAGAGCTTGAAAAGTTCAACAGAAACGTTCAGCCAGGCGACACACCTGGCGTGCGCTCTTGGCGTCCACTGGTGCGCGCTTGGCGTGCATCCGCGCACGCCTGGCGTCCATCCGAGCATCAAAAGAAGCGTGCAGAAAAGCGTCACGCTCCTGACAGGCGTCAAAACAAGCGAGAGAAACTGCCTTCAGGGAAGAGCGAGAGACATCTCGGAGAGAAATCCGACTGCACGAAGCAGTCTCAGAAGAAGGGTTGATCGTGTGAGAATACGAGGGGCAAGGGAACGCCTTCTTATTCTCACAGTAACAAAGCTCGGACGTCCGCTCTCAAAAGCGTCCTGCTACTATGACTTCTTTTTCGTATTTCCCTGTGGAAAGACGTGCACGTGATCAGGCGACGTTCGCCTTCTTACTTCTCACTGAAACGCATAAGAGAGAGAGAGAGAGAGAGGACGTGAAGCGTCCCTCTTCTATAAAGCTTCTATTTAGAGGGGGCGAGTCCTTCCGAAAGCTCCAACCCCTGTGCGGGGAGGATGCTTCGGAGGACGAGAAGCAATCCTTCAGGATTCGTGCACGTGCATGCACTTTGGCAGCCTGGGAGTATCTTCAGGTCTGCCGAAGGCACGTCAGATTGGTGGAGGTTCCTCGTAACCCTCCTTCGGGTTTCGACATGCTCTCTCCCTGTGTTCCTGGGAGTCAAGCAGAGTCCCTTCCCGGCCTAGAGGCGAAATAAGGCGATCTGACGCACCCTCCACTACACAAGGGGCACTGTAACTGCACTTAGCCACTTCACTTTTGCTCTCTAAAGCAAGTACTTTCGATTCTAAGTTACGAATCGATAGAGTATTAGAGAAAGGGCAATACCCTCTACAGACACTGTTTAAGGCCCGAAGGCAACACTACAGGTTAGGAGTAACAATTACAGAAGTAGCACTCTTCACAACAATGAAGGAGAGCGAGCACCTCTCACAGACATATTCATAGCCCGTAGGCCATACTACAGGGTTAGGCAAAATAAAGTCTACAGGAAGGTTAGCAGGTTCACTACCCTGACTTTTGTTTACTGATTAATTGCGTACATACGAATCATACGTCTTCCTTACGGAATTAGACAAAGTCTCACACTCCTTACATGACAAATCTCAACAAAGAAGCAAGACCCATACCCCTCGTGCATACCAAGTGCGGATCTACGAAGCTTTTCAGTCGTAGCCACACCCTATTTTTGCAGACAACACCCTCTGAAACTAGCCTAACTAGATTCAGATATCTTAGGCAAAAATGAATCAAATTCAAATCAATTTAAGATAGTGTATGCCTAGCCACAAATCCAAGTAAATAAATCAAAAGACAATTAGGATACTAGTGGCAATGAAGTTTCCAAAATCCTAAGACGGAGGTACTGAAAACAGGTGTTTCCAGCACCGGCGACAGAAAAAATTATGAATAGAAAATGGGAATAGGTTCCTGATACCCGCCTCCCGGCGGTGGGAATGAGTACTAACCACCTGGCCGACCACTGCGTGTCCCGGAAGTTTTTGAAATTCTGTCGGTCTTCAGAAAATACAGCTATATATATATCTGACAGGTAAGTTTCATGAACAAAACTGCCTATTTTGATAGTTAAAACTCAAGAAAAACCCAATAAAAATATTTAAACCTGTTTTTTAATAGAAAAATACCACAAATAGGTGAATTTTCCACAAATAATGAGGGTATATGTTCGAGAGAGAAATCCACGAATAGGTGAGTCCCTGAATCCAGAGTACATGAATATGGGGGTTTCACTGTACCACATAAAATTGGGGGAGCACTGTATGATATTCTTAAAAATATGGTTCCACACATAATGTTATACACATTCAAGGCAATGAAAGTAAGTGTCTTTTCTCTACTGTGATCAACAATTCTCTCTCTCTCTCTCTCTCTCTCTCTCTCTCTCTCTCTCTCTCTCTCTCTCTCTCTCTCTCTCTCTCTCACTTTTTACCAGTGGTGGACAGTGGGCATGTTACCTCAAAGACATATAGTAATCACGGCCAACAGCCACTCCCAAACCCATTATTATTATTATATTATTATTATGATGATGATGATAAAAAATAAATGGACACCAAGTCAAATCAAAGTGTATAAATTAGCCCAATTTGCAATCTGTAGACCAATCTGGCAACCATACTGTGGTCTCAGGCACTATTGCATTTCTGGAGTTTTGTCAAGTACCCATCCAACATAAACAATACCATACAATAAGCTATAAATGAGCACAAAATTTAAAAATTTAAGAATGTCATATGATGTTGATAACCCGCGTGGGATGACTTCCACAGCACTCCATATCATTTGGTTGAACTTTTACGGGTCAAACTGTTATAGACAAAATATAAAATAGCAATACAATACATGGAAATTAAAAAAGGAGTTTGGCAGAATCCCAACAAACAAGCAGTTACTGTACTTACTGACTTTTCTGTTTGCAAATGTCCCTTTTCTTTTCCTCCTCTTTAAGCTTAATAGCCTTTGCAGCCAACTCCAATGTAAAAGCTTTAAATTGTTGCCAATCTGAAAAAATATAAATGCATAATTTAAGATTTACTTATTAAATAATTACCTCTCCATTATATATAGCTTTTACTTCTGCATGAGAGAGAGAGAGAGAGAGAGAGAGAGAGAGAGAGAGATGAGAGGAGAGAGAGAGAGAGAGAGAGAGAGAGAGAGAGAGAGAGAGAGAGCTCTTACCTTACCTTACAACTTGTTCGGGTTGCCCCAGGTCCCTCAGAGAGAACTCGGTTTTACGAAGATCCTTTTATCCATCTATTTCCCCCCATCCCCCACCAAGCCTTTAGTCTACTTCCATCCACTTTGAATGCCGGGAGGTAGGGAATGAAATTTATATAATGAAGAGGTATTTAAAAAATGTTCTAGAATAAGTATCTATACTTTTTAAATGAACCTTACCTCTCCATCATATAGCTGATTCCCAAAATTTGAAACAGGTGGTGGGCAAAGTGAAAATCAGCAAAACCCTTAGGTATTAGTAACAAAATGTTTGCGAAAAAAGTTTGTTTTACCAGTGAATTCAATCCACAGGCTATTAATGTTGCCTTAGAGGACTGTCACTCAGGTACGAGATCCTCATCATAAAGATAGTTCAGGTCTCTTTGGACGATGGCCCACCTCAGCAGAAAGAGGGGTAGGGTTACTGTGCCAAAACCCTGCAGAGCCAATGTTGGATAAGTAACAAGTACTTTGTACAAAAAGATATACATACTTCTAATACTCAACACTGAGTACCTCCCAAGCTTTTCAAAATCCACAACTAGGTTTCAAAGGGCAGTAGACCAAAAAGCCTTCCTATCAATTCAGGACATAATATCCTCAGCACAAACCAGAGGAGTTAATGCTCTGCAATAATCGTATTTAACCTCCGCACCATGAAGATAAGCCAAAGCAAGTACATACAAGATTACCTTACCACTCCATGAAGATAAGCCAAAGCAAGTACATACAAGATTACCTTACCACTGAGTGACCACCTCATTTCTTATCCAAGGATAAGTTCTCATATTTAAAAGTTGTAGCCACTGCTCAATGTCCAGTGGGTTAACTTCCATTAGGGATAGAAATAAGCATGAAAGTCCTTAACCAAAGATCCAATGAAAAGGACATTACATTCTACTCTTGAGAAACTCCAGTTTCTATATCATTCATGACAGAACCTTTATTTCAGGTTTAATTCTGTTAGCACAATTCCAGACAGTAATCCAGGATAGGTAAGGGCCTGGTCCAAAACTGTACGTAGCTCAAAATAAGGCAAAGATTATTGACTTGTCTTAGCAAGGCCTACCTTATCCAATTAAGGAGGCTCCAACTCTTAAGCTGTGCCTAAAGGTATTGTGAGGTTTCCATAGAAACTTCTTTATATGAAGCTAGTTGTAACAGTTCAAAGGTCAACAATAAAATATGAACTGACCACATACAGATTCCAAGGTAAAGTATATAGCAGACCTGGGAAATTCCACTTTAACACTTAGAAAAACGTCTTGACTCTTTGTACCTAGACAAGCCTATAGCCAAAGCCCTTTGATTTTTATTGAGGTATTGGGGGGAGAGAGAGAGAGACCGTTACAGACCTTACAGGACCTTACATCTTGTTCGGGTTAGCCCCAGGTCCTCAGTGTGAGGCACCTCTAATGTCTACCAGAGAGTTGCTAGTACATCTTCCGGTATATTTTGCATCTTCAATCTTGGATGGTCTGGGATGCAGTTTAGATATTTGTCGAGCTTATTCTTAAACACATCTACGCTCACTCCTGATATATTCCTCAGATGAGCTGGCAACGCATTGCATAGACGCTGCATTATCGATGCTGGCGTGCGTAGTGGATTAATGTCCTGTGTGCTTTCCTTATTTTTCTGGTATATTTTTGGGCACTATTAATCTACCTCTGCTTGCTCTTTCTGATATTTTTAGTTCCATGATATTTTCTGCTATTCCTTCTATCTGTTTCCATGCCTGAATTATCATGTAGCGTTTCTCTTCTCCTTTCCAGACTATATAATTTTAAGAATGTAGTCTTTCCCAGTAGTCTAGGTCCTTCAACTTCTTCTATTCTAGCTGTAAAGGACCTTTGTACACTCTCTATTTGGTGCAATATCCTTTTGATAGTGTGGGTACCATATCATATTGCAATATTCAAGTGGACTACGAACATATGTTTTATAAAGCATAATCATGTGTTCAAGCTTTTCTTGTTTTGAAGTGCCGTAACAACATTCCATTTTGCTTTACATTTTGCCAACAGAGTTGCTATTTGATCATTGCATAACATGTTCCTATTCATCATCACACCAAGGTCTTTAACTGCTTCCTTATTTGTGATGGTCTCATTATTAGGCCCTTCTATGCATATAGCTTTCTTTCTCTGTCTCCATAATTTATTGATTCAAATTTATCAGAGTTAAATACCATCCTATTTACCTCTGCCCAATCATATACTTTGTTAAGGTCTCTTTGTAGAGCGTTCCTATCTCATCACAAGTAATTTCTCTACTTATTCTTGTGTCCATCTGCGAAACTACTCACTACCGAATCCTTAACATTATTGTCTATGTCTTCAAATCATAATAACAAACAGTATTGCAGCTAACACCGTACCTTGCGGCACACCGGATATTACCTTGGCTTCATCGATTTCTCGTCGTTTGCAATAACTATCTGTTTCTGTTGTGTAAAAATTCTTTTAACCATCTTCCTACTTTATCCACGATATTGTGTTTTCTAATTTTCTTCGCTAATATATTATGGTCTACTTTATCAAAAGCTTTTGCAAAGTCTAAAATAAACCACATCTGTTTCATTTCGCTTTTCATATTTTTGAATATGTTTTCACGGTGGACTAACAGTTGGGTTTGTGTACTTTTTTCCGGGTACGAAACCATGTTGTCCTTTATTAAACAAATTATTTTTTATTAAATGGTTTTCATAATATTTTTCTCATTACCCTTTCATACATTTCATTATATGTGATGTTAGACTCACCGGCCTATAATTACTTGCCTCTAGTCTGGATCCACTTTTGAAAGTAGGGGTAATATACGCTAATTTGTGCTCATCATATATCTTGCCTGTATCTACACTTGTCTTAATAATATTGCAAGTGGCTTTGCGATAGAATGAACTACTTTCTTTAACAAAATAGCAGGAATTCCATCAGGCCCTGCAGCAGCTCCATTTTTAATTTCATTAATAGCCTGCACATATCAGCTTCATAATATCTATGTCAGCTAAATATTCACATAATTTTCATCCTTACTTTCTATATCATTATCTTCATTATCTATTCTAGGGGTGAATTCTCTCCTTTATATCGTTCTGCCAGTATTTGTTGCAAATTTCCTTTTTTTCATTCGTTAATCTCCCTTTCAATTCTCAGAGGGCCTATTTCTATTCTTCTTTTATTCATCTTCTTCGCATCATGAGTATAATAGTTGGGGTTTTGGCTTGATATTTAATAGGGTTTTTTTCTTCCAAGTCCGTTTGTCATTTTCTTTTGATTGTATAATATTTTTTTCTCATTTTCTATCTTACTTTTTAGTTCTATAACCTTTCCATGCATTTTTTCTTTTGCAAGACCTTTTTTCCACTTTCTGATTTTCTGGAACAAGATTCTTCTGTCTCTTGGTATGCATGAATGATGTTTACTTTCTTCTTCGGTATATATTTTTCCACTATTATCTCCATATTTTGTTATATAATATCTCCGTATTTACCCTTATGTCATCACTTACGAAAATGTTATCCCAATCTTTGTTTAATTCTTCATTAATTTCTGACCATTTTATATTTTTACTGTAGAAGTTGTATTTTCCATATCCTTCCCACTTTTCATTTCTTGCTTATCTCTATTTTCACTTGCTTTGGAATGAAACTGTTAATTCTAGACATTATGGTCTGAAATACTCGCATTATAAACTATTATTTCTTTAACATAATTCATCTCGTTCACAAATACTAGGTCTAAAGTATTTTCCTTTCTTGTTGGCAGGTGATTTATTTGTTGAATGTTGTATTCTAGTAGCATATCTAATAGCTTTTCAAATTGCCTCTTATCTTCTGCACTACTATTACTCTCTTTTTATATGTATAAGTACAACCACAATCTCCTATTCGTTCTTGCCATTCTACGAAAGGAAAGTGAAGTCACAGATAGGAGAATAGGTCCAGTCCTTGTGATTTCTACATATATCATCCAATTTTTCAATTATTAAGTCAAACTCTTTAGTATTAGGAGGTCTATATATTACTATGTTCATCAATTTTTCAGATTCAAATTCTACCGCTATTAGGTTCACATTCTGAGTTACTATATTTTCTCATATATTTTTTTTTTTCCTTGTTTTTTGTCTTTCCCATATATTGCGGTTCCCCCTTGATTCCTATTTTTCTATCTGATCTATAAGTTTTGGAACCCTTTTATTTGATCATCATTCCCAGTCTCTTGGGAATACCAGGTTTCACTTAAGTTATTCATTATCTATTTTCTTTTCATTTTGGGTTAGTTCTTCTAAGTACTCTATTTTTCTTTTGAGTTACTCGTAACTAAACCCTGCGCATTCATCACTATGATGGTTTGCGTGTTTTCTCTTCATTTAATACTGATAGTAATAAGGATTTTCCCATGTCTCTTTCCTTTTGTTTCTGGTATGTTGTTCTTTTTTTCATTTCCAGAAATTATTCTGACATTAAAAATCCAACTTTTCCATAATATTTTTGATCTTCCTTCATCATAATTATTCTTTTGTGTCTGAATCTGCAATTTTCTCCGTTTCTGCAATATCCTCTTGCATAATAAATACAGTTATTATCTCTTGAGTAGAATTTCGGAGCTGATGCTTTGAAATTCTTTGCTGACACCTCTGCATATCTCATTGGTGGTTTGCTTTTCTCTTTTACCTGATATTCTGATTTCTCTCTTTATTTGTTTCTTTCTTATTTTGGATTTTATTACTTGGTTGGTTATTTATTTGATTATGAATTCCATGGCTACAGGGTGCATATATTTGCATTTTTTGTCGAACTTACATCCTTTTCCTTCTTTTAGGTTTTACATATTTTTGGATGCAGATCTCTGCAATCATCCCCATATCCATCTAAGTATGCACATTTACCATATATTTCATAGTTTTGACATATCTTAGGATGTTTGTAGTAACATCTTTCTCCAAATCTGCAATTCCCTCTTTTCAAAAGGTTGCAGATTTGTCTTTCTTGTCTATTTTTTCCTCTTTCCCGTCATTGTATAGATCTGGGTAGAGCCTCTTCGGGATTTGCTTTTCTGTTGTCATATCGTAATTTATTTCTTCGTAGGTATGCTGCTTTATTTGCCTCATATGTAGTATCAATGAGTATCTCTGCATCCATACTTTATTCTGTTCTTTGTTTTCCTTATTTTTTTTTCTGTCATTTCATTTTTGTTTACTTCTCTTCCGTTTTCTCTTCTTTTCTTCTTCTTCTTCTTCCTCTTCCTCTTCTTCTTCATCCTCAACTATTTGTACATTCAATCTTGATTTAATAACATTGTCTATCCATGATAGACATGTTGAACAAAAAATTCTTGTATCTTTTCTCAAATCTTGTATTACCTCAGCACACTGTGGATGGGTCGGAATGTTGCATGCAGCACATTTTCTGATTAGGTTTTGTGGATTGACTATGCTATACCAAAACCTTACACAGTTTTGCATGCTTTGGCATTCTTTTTCCTAATGCATCAATTAGTATATTCACAAGATTCACCTTATTCATTTTATTTTCTTTGTCGGAATATGTTGTTATGTATATTTTCTTTATGAGTCTCTTGACCACTTGGATTTTATTGGAACTTCTTCAATTATTTTCAGATGTTTTCATTAGATTTGTTCCAGTTTGAAGGATTATATCCTTCTAATATATCTATGAATGCTTTTGCTATACTTTTTGTTGGGTTAGGACTGTTGCTGATTTCATAATGATGAAATGCCAGTTCCCGCTTCCTGTACCTCATCGTATTGGGGGGGCGAATCTGCTAGACACGCCAAATTACGCCACCTTTTCCCGCAGTTGGAACTTACTGCCATCTTGTTCTGATTTATAGTATTACACTTTGAATCAAACTAACTTAGAAGACGCTTTATCCTACTATTTTCACACTAATCTTATCACCGATAGTTCACGAACACTTCTAGATATTTCTCAAATTCTAGTCGTATGTTAAACTTGTGATATCTGTTGATTATTGTGACTTCACGCGGGTACGTCTCACCAAGCAACGATGGCTAACTAGAGATAGAGAGAGATAAGAGAGAGAGAGAGAGAGAGAGACGAGGAGAGAGAGAGAGAGAGGAAAAGAAAGCGACTATGACTCCCACCCCAACCACTGGTGTTGGAAGAATCGATTAGTAGACTCCCTCCCAGCACTGATAATGATATTACTGCAAGATCCTGCCATGAACTCACCAGAACCAAGGGCTATACCAGGCAGTCGTCTGTAGCTTGCAGGATGTGATGCGAACTGGAAACCTAGCATTCCCTGGTAACCTGGGGGTAACCAAAACCAAGATACAACTTACAAAGTTAGCCTAATATGCTGACTTTATGAAACCTTGCAAGTTAAAAAAAACAACATTACAGTCTAGACTACCCAGGGAAACAGCTTGGTGTCCCGCCGAAGGTTAGAGGACCTTGCTCTGGTAAACCAAAAATTGGAAAGAAGACAACCGGCCAGCCTTTGAATGTTGAGTATCTTCTTTACTATTACTTATCTCAGTGACTGAGTACATCCACTAAAGTTTTCACAATGACTAATTACCTCTTGTAAAGGGTGAGGTGATGTGTGCTAATTTGACCAGCTGGCAGAAAAGGGTACAGAGTATTTTAGACATGACAATTTGGAGCACACTCTAATTTCCATATCTGGTATAAGTGTCAAACTCATTATCTATAAATAAGGTCCACTCTGCATTTAACAACACTGAGAAGGAAAAACTTCACAATAGATTTGTATTTTTGTTCTCAACCTAGATCAGGACCAAAAGACTAGTATCTTCAATGCAAAAATCAGCACTGCACAACACTTGTAATTCTCTTACCATATCATAGGTTCTATAGCTACCAAGAGAAGGTTGAACTGCTTTAAGAGGCTTTACTAAAGACTCACACAGCTCTGGAGGCAAAACTAAAACCCATCAATGTTCCCAAAAAGTGTTACAGTGTATCAGGTCCCCTTAATTACACAAGACCTAAAGCCCTCATGTGGGCCAGGTTGTAGTTGGCAATGTCTAGTTACTATAGCACTACCTATAACATAAAAGACAAAGACCTAAAACTCTAATTGCTAGAACTGACAGCATTTAGATAACAAAGAAACTTAGAATTTAATGCATTGCCTATAAAAGGTGCATGGTCAGGAAACTAATCACTGCCTCTGAAAACATTAGCAGTCGAACCTCTAACTTTAGGACAGATCCTTAGTCTGAGTCATCAACAAACAAATCTCACCCTATTTATCACAAGATGGTTATGGTGTTCGCTTGTATCTGAATCGTGGGGGAAACTTGGAAAACTTTGGCTAGTGGAACGTTTTAGAAGTTTCTTACTTTAGCAAGTGGAAAGTTTTAGAAGAACTTTCTTAAGTATGAGTTCTAGGGTAAATACTAAGGAGACAATAGAACCTAAGATCATTCCTCCTAAGACATCAAGGCACCCCTAGGAACATCCTACATTCCTTGGATTCTTTAAACTTATATAAGAAGCTCTCCTCCAATCATAATAATAATAATAATTATTATATATTAAGTAGTTTAACCTGACCACTGAGCTGACTTTCAGCTCTCCTAGGGCTAGCCCAATGGATTAGATAAAATGCCAGGTCTAGCCCTTAGGCCAAGAACTGGGACCAAATAGGTCATCCAGGATAAATTAAAAAAAAATGCACCAAGGCAAATGCTTTCATACTAGAACACACACAAACAATAAATACATTTACTCATGCTCCTCTAACATACATACTAAAATGGTATATTAAAAATCAGAATTAGTTTTAACTTTATGAAATAGCTTTAAAATTCCCTAAACACTAATGTTTTATATTTTATCAATTAAATAGCAGTTCCTCAGAAAAGTCAAAATCGGAGCTACTGAAAATGTAAAAGATTCTGACAAAATTTCCTTTGCTTCATTTCAAAACTTGACAGTCTCTGCTGGTCATACTTTGGACACGTCACACAAGACAATTCTGACAGTTACCAACACCTTGCAATCTGAGCACTCAGGAGCAGGGTCGCATGGGTTACTCATCCAGTGCCCATGTGTCAAGACGAGTGTGGCCTATACGAAGGCGCGCAAGGATTACTTGTGCATGTCTCTCTGAATTATTGTTTTTATATATCTTCTATAATCGCTAGTAGGGATGTTTACATTTGCTTCTATCATGTGGACAGCTTCTTTGGCTGCTTTATCAGCCTCTTCATTTCCTCTTATCCCCACATGAGCAGGGATCCAACATATTTCAATATTTTTTCCATTTTTATGCAATTTGTGGAGTTCAAATTGAATTTGCTGTACAATATTACTTTTTGGATAGTAAACTAGAAACAGCATCTATAGCGCTTTCTTGAGTCGTTAAAAATCACAAAATTATTGAAGATGTTTGCTTTATCATTTTGATAGCTACTTTGATTGCACACAACTCTGCTGTGAAGACTGAGGCATAATTGGGTAAAGAAAATTGTTATGTTTTGTTTTGGGATATAGCTGTGTATCCTACTCCTTGTTGCGATTTAGACCCATCGGTATACATTGCATAATGTGAACTTTTTTGTCTTATATGTTCACTGGTTTTTTGTTTATGGTGTTCTGGGCAATATCGTAACTTTCTGAGAAATATTTTAAGTGAGTGCAATTCCTTACTTTAACCATAGTCCAATGGGGTTTTAACTTTACTATTGGAGGTACTTGTATATTTATATTCGATGACTCGAACAGTCTATTAGCTCTAACTGGGAAAGGTGGTGAATGATTGTTTATAAAGACATCCCTTGGCTCAAATAGACTTTTTGTTGGTGAATGACTTGTATTGATTCTTAATGCACTTTTTCATGGCTATGAATTCTCTATGGAGGGACAGTGGCAGTTCACTACATTCAACTTGTACAGAGGAGACTGGTGAGGATCTAAATGCTCCTGTGCATTGTGAATAGGGTTTAATATTTTCAGTGCTGCTTCTGAAGCTGACCCACATATTTCACTTTCATAATCAATGATTGATAACACTGTTGCTCTATATATAGTATATTAAGAGTATGTCTATCAGCTCCCCAATTTGTGTGCGAGTTTTTTAATTAGATTTAATGCTCTTTTGCATTTTGATTTTATGCAAGTTATATGGGTTTTCCAGTTCAGGCGTGCATCAAATATCAAACCTAAAAATTTTGCAGTTTGGCTAATTGGTATATTACGGTTTCTCATTATTAATTCTGCTTCACCCTTTTTCCACATTTTACTTTATATAAAAAATGACAGCTAGGGTTTTTTCTATGGAAAAATCCAAAGCCTACCGATGAGGCCCATTCATCTATTTTTATTATAGTTTTATTAATCATTCTTTCTGCAAGTTGTCTGCGTGATGATGTAAAATATATGGCAAAATCATCCATATACACGTTACTTTTAATTCCGACCGGGTAGCATGTTACTGATGTCATTAATTGCCAATGTGAACAAAGTACCACTAAGGACACTACCTTGTGGAACTCCATTTTTCAAGTGGAAAATATTTGGAAAAAACATTATCTATTCTCACCTGAAAAGCGAATCCATCATAATGTTTTTAATAAATTTAGGAAGATGGCAGCATATGTTAGTGTTATGTAAGGATTTTAATATTCGAACTACCTCCATGTAGTGTCGTATGCCTTTTGAATGTCAAAAAAGACAGCTATTGCAATTTGTTTTCTTTCAAATCCTTTATGAATGTGGTCATCCAAACTACACAAAGAATCTATTGCGCACCTATTACGTTGTGAACCAAACTGTGTAGGACTTAAAATTTTATTTTCACAAATGTGCCACATAAGGCGTGCATTTACCAATTTTTCCAATAACTTGTATATACAACTTGTTAATGATATAGGTCTATATTATTCATTACTAGCGTCTTTTCCCGGTTTGGGTATAGGAATTATTATTGCATTTTGCCATTCATCCCTGGAAACAAGTTTTTGGAGCAATAAGTGATTGTAAAATTTTACTAATATGATTCTGCCAAGGGTGCTAGGTGGAAAATCATCTCAAAGCAAACATCATCACCTCCTGGGGCAGATTTATTGCTGTTCAAGAGAGTATATTCTAACTCTTCCACATTGAACTTATTATAATAAATACCTTCATTTGCCTCAAAATTAAGTATAACAGATTCTGCTTTGTTTCTTACTTTTTCAAAATTCTTGTCTAGATTTTCTCATCACAACTTATTTTGGCAAACTTGCCCCACCCAAGTATGTTACTTATTTCGAAAGGATCTAAAAATTTATTTCCATTATCTAATATAGCTTGTCTGGGTGGTCTAAGTTTGTTCCATTTATTTTTCTGAATTTTCCATACTTTTTGAATGGATGTTTCGCTTGTTATTTCTGACACATAGGACCTCTAAGATATGATTTTACCTTTTATCACTTCTTTTCTAAATCTGGCTAATATTTTACTATATAAAGATTTCAATACATCCATTTCTAATAGTAAAATTGTCATTTTTAATATATTTTCTTCTATGAATGACTTTGATTTACTAACTTATTGAATCTTCTGTTTAGAGTAATCTAACCTTCTTGCTAGTGTTTTTTTGTTTTTTCTTGTACAAATTCAAATAGATCATCTAACCACCTGGGGACTTTATGTTTTTTATTATGGGGTTTTGAATGAGAAATAGCTTTGTCTGCTGCTTTTTTAATGGAGACAAAGAAATTGTTTGTATAATTTTGGTAAGCAAGTTAAAAATGTCCCAATCTGCTCTTTGCATGTTATAATGTGGAGAATATGGTTTGGTTCATTGTTTAATAAGGATATTATTATAGGAAAATGACCTCACCTTGAGTAGGAATCATCACATATATTCCAGTCTAGTCTGTGAACTATATTTGTTGAACAAAAGATGACATCTACTGTGGAAAATGTTCCATGGGTTCTGGAATAATATGTATTTATTTTGCTGTCATTCAGACAACAAAGATTATTAGCGTTCATTAAGTTTTCTATTTTTGCTCCACCTTTATCTGGCATAATGTTGTTATAGTCCCATATTGGATTATGCACATTGAAATCTCCTACAATTAATATTGGATTCTTAAATTCTTTATTATTTTCTGTAATTTGTTTAAATCTTACATTTTATTAGGCTGGTTGTATGTCAATAATATCAAACATATTATTTTCTATTTTCACTGTTATTGCTGAGATTTGCAATTCAGTGTAATCTATATCTACTTCGTTGTATATAATTCTATTGTGGACATATATTGTTGTTCCTAAATTATTTTAATTTTCCTGAGATGTTGTGGCTAATGGATATTTTACCTATATTTGGAACACGTTTTCCTATGTGTTTATACATATAATTATTGGTTCATGTTCGCTAATAGGTCGTTGGACTTCCCCTAAGAGTATTCTCAGTCATAATCCATTTATATTCTATTGAATTACATAACAATTGAATGGTGTAATATGAGTGGTCAAATTACCCTAGATTTATTAAAGTCTGGTATTTTCTTAAAATTTGTTATAAGTTAATATGTATTTTGTGTAGGTCTTGATTCATTTTATGTTGTAGTTTGAATCTTCCTTATGTTAATTGTTACATTTTTACCATCTTAATTTAATTTTTCCATTTTGATTTTCTTCAGAATATTATCTACAACACTGATGTGTTTCTCTTTGTAATATTTTAAGTGTTCAATATATTACATGTAATCTTTTTCATGAGATTTGATGTTTGTTTTTTTCCTTATTCCTATTTCTCATGAAATTTCTTAGGGTGTTGGTTATGCTGTCTTTGGTTATAGTCTTATTTTTGTGGCACATTGCTATAAACCATTTACTACAAACGCATTTATCTTCGTGTACATCAGTTTATGGTTTTTCTTGGTTTTTCCTGTGGCGCCTAAGATTGGTGATGGGTCAATTTCTTCGCATTCACTGTAGTGATCTATATTTTGGTTTTCCATTTCTTTTGCATTTTGTGATTCTGCTCCTAGAGGTACTATTGTTACTATGGGAGACAGTGGAATATTTGATTTAGTGTTCTGTTTCTGAACTTTAGCTTTTGGCGACATTGGTGGGTTATTTATCTTTATACAGATTGTTTGGTGGAATTACGTGGGGTCTTATCCAGTTGCCTCTTCCGAGCAGTGTTACCTATTTATCACATTCTTGTGATTTTAATTCTTCTTGTCTTCCTCTATATCATTATTCATTTCAATTTCCCATAAAGAAGTAAATCAATTGTCCACTGTGGTAATGTCATGTGTTTGAATTTTCCTTTGAAGAGTTCTTTTCATCTTGTATTTTTTTGTGGTGGGTGTACGTCTCTATACTGTTCTAGCTGAAGTTCATCAAGCTTAGGTAGTCCGTCACTGTCGACTGGTGACCCAGCCAACCTCTACTGTTCATATGTCTTCAGTTTCACCTTGTCAAGCTGCTGGATTTTGTACTTAGCAGAGTTGACAGGGTAAACTCCAGTTGCTTCAAATCCTGCCTTAATGTTTCTTGCACTCAGACCATTTTTCCAGATTCCTGCAACCAGATTAACGAAGTTTGCTCGACACAGCGGCTTGTCGTGCTCCTGTCTGGTGCACATGTTCTGTCAGAGCCTTTTCATAGTAGGACTTTAAGAAGTCCAAAACAAGCTACATCCAGTGGTTGAAGGACATCTGTAGTATGTGCAGGTAACGTTAATATGGAAATGTTCTCCTTTATTGCAAGTTCAATAGTTGGGGGCAGAGGTGTGGGTCAAATGACCATCAAACAACAGCAAGTGGGCAAATATGTTTTGCTAATAATGTTAATATAACATAATACAGGCAGCCCCCTCAGTTAGCGGCAGGGGTTCCATTCCTGGCTGCCGCACATCATTTTTCGGAATACTAAACCAGTTAACAGCACCCTAGACCAGTATAGTAGTATACTATAGAATTTACTGTACAGTGGGAGTATACAGTGCATTATAGTATATAAAATCCTGAAAAGTGAAAAAAGCCTAGTTTTTAATCCTTGGGTGTCTACAGTAAAGATAAAATAAGGTTTTTGTTACAGTGTACAGGTAGTTGTAGTGTTCAAGTTACGATAATTCGTCTTACGATAATCCGATTTTATGAGAGACCAAATACAATAGCCTAACTTTATCCCATCTTCTAGTTAAATAAGATCAAAAACAGCAAAAGCGAATGATGAAAGTATGGTTTTTAACGTTATACTTGTTGCGTAAGCCTGTACAGCCACAAACAACCGAATGAGAAACAACTTTTTTTTTTTTTTTTTTTTTTTTTAGTACACCTGAGTTGGATAACGAAACGTCCGTTTGGCTTGTATTTCATTCATCGTACTATAGTACACTATTACCGAAGTTGTTATAAATGAAGTTATGTAGAATAGGACTGAGATATCTTAATGTAATAACTTTATTTTGATATATATCAATCAGGAAATATACTGTTTAATTTAATCTAGTTAGAGCTGAAGCTGAGAAAACTGTTCAAGCTGCTAATGGACCATTATCGTGCATCGGCAACAAAGATAAAACTCCAGTAACGTATGCCATCAAACACAACCATAGATAAAATTGAGATAAAATCATTTTAATCAAAACTACTGTGCTTGAACACATTTTACTGTTGGTTTCACGCCGATATAAGATAAATAATGTAAAGCCCGTATTACGATGATATAAAGGAAAATTGCGAACGGAATCATGTAATTTTTTACTCAATAAACATGCCGCCAACATAATCTGTTAATGAAAAAAAAATTAGTTCACAATCACAACGAAACATATTCAAGTCATATTTTCACCTAAAAACACGTTGTATGAGTTAGAATAACACTGTCTCATATAAGTCAAGTATCTAGATGTTCGTTTATGCTAACTAGAAGCAAGAAAATTCGCTCAGGATTGCGTTAAATATAACGAAACAAACTTGTATTCACCACCAGCTGATTTCCAAACCAAAACATTGGCTTCTCCACGGAATACAAGCTTACATTTACCATAGTATTTTATAATACAATAATATGAGAATACATACAATATTATTGGATACAGTGAAGTAATGTATAACTTTTTAAAAGATTTATGAAAAAGATATATATTTACTTTTAATTCTGTGCTTATCTTAATTTTTGTCACTATGCCATCCATGTAGCAGCAGCATCTCGAGCTTGTACGATCGGACCTCATTTTTTTGCTAGAGTAAAAAACAAAGCAAAATATTGACCGACTTGCACAGTTATATTTTGTACTCTCTCCCATGGAAAAACAAACAAATTGCAGTGTTGCAAAATCGAATGTATATGCGAGTTTTGTCTTTTAAAATCAATTTATGCAACAATTGTAAATATAATGTTGTAAAAACGTGATCCAATGATATAAATTAAAATTTTATTATTCGGACGCAACTGAACAACCCATTGTCTTCATCATGTGAAGGGCTGTTACAAAGACTTCAAATGGATATGCGTACTGCCACTGTATCATACTTATGTAAAAAAAAAAACAAAAAAATTTAAAAAATACCCTGTAATACATTTTTCCTACACATTCTAAACAAAATGCATGAAAACTTATAACAAAAAGCTGAAGTTTCATTAATAAAATGAGTTATAATTAGCTCCCAAATTAATAAAATATAACCATGTGAAGTCTTTGTAAATGCATTTTTCAGAACAGCGGCGGCGGACAAACATGAAACAACATCCAATATGAAAATGTGAAGGGCAGTTTCAAAAGCTTCCTTTGTGTCATATTTCTGTGCAGAAATAAAAATACCCTATAGGTAATACATTTTCATACACATTTTAAACATAAAAGCATGAACATTTATAAAATTGACACATCAATTGCAAAATTTGCAATTTTTTTAACTATATTTTTGGATGAGCGGCGGCTCACAAGAACGAACATGAAAAAACATACTTTTTGGTAACGTGAAGGGCAGTTTCAAAAGCTGCCTTTGTATCATATTTCTGTGCAGAAATAAAAATATCCTATATGTAATACATTTTCATGCACATTTTAAACATAAACACATGAACATTTATAAATCGACACATCTATGGCTAAATTTCCACTTATGTAACTCGATATTTTCGGCATAGAACAGCGTCAGAGGCATATAGTTTACCCTAATACCTATGTAATAACTACAATAAAATTTTTTAATATCATTTGCGCAACCTTATGGCCTGAACAGTATGTACTCGTTAGACATAACGGCGGCTAGCAGCACTGTTAACCAAAAGTTGTGCCATAAAAATACCTTAAAATACCTCTTATTTTTCTAAATGTAATTATTTTTAACGACAGCCGTAAACCCTGATTCGCCGCTAGGCGATTGCGCTGTTAACTGCGGGCTGCCTGTACAGTCATTCATAATATAACATACCATATTTTAAATATGTAATATATAAACCATAAATACAAATTAATAAGAGAAAACGGGGAAATAAAAAACATGCTCTGGGTAAATAAAAAACAACAGTGATAAAAAAAAAAGCACAAAAATGCCATTGAAAATCCTCACAGCTACCTGAGAATAAGTGAATTTATGCTCACAGATGTATTGAAGATGTTAAAACTAAAAATGGCACTTGAACACTAAAAAAAAATTTGGGGGGCAAAAAACCACTATTGGCTTAAACTGACCTATTCTTGGGTGAAAAAAAAAGAGAACAAGCCTTTATCTGTCCCACAGTGGATTTCTTACAGATTTACTATACTGCATCGTGTTGGCTGGTCTACTGGCAATATACACACAGAAATTGGTATGCTTTATTTAAAAAAATAAAGTGTGTATGGAAAAGTCGTATTAGTTACTTGAGAAATTTTTTGCAGTGATTTTCACCTTTTCAACTAACAAGAAAGGAAAAAAATATATATAATATATATATATATATATATATATATATATATATATATATACAGTCAGCGCAAAAAAAAATGCGAACGGGCTCCCTATATATTACTGTAATAAGCGTTCGGACTTTTCTTGCGATTTCCGCCCGAGAGTATATATTTTCCCCAATTTATCGTTCGTCTGGCAGCCTGTATTGTCTCGCTGTTCGGTACCATAAGTTTCTAATGCACTTCAGTGATACTCAAGCTGTCACAAAGGTTGGGCTGTCATTGTATGCGCTCCTGCACCATTCACGCTTTCGTCACCGCTACATTTGGCGCTCTTGCGCGCTAGCTAATGAATTATGGCTAAAACTTCCTTATCCTTGGTTAAGAAAGCAGAAATTGTGACCCTATGGAAAACTGGCAAGTCAATGTCAGCTATTGCAAGAGAGCTGGGAATCTCTAAAAGCACCGTCTCATTGTGGTGCAACCGCTCCAAGACAGGAGACCTTGATTCATCACTGAAGCGGAAGAAAGGCTCAGGGAGGCCACGAAAAAACCACAAAAAGAACGGATAACATTTTAAAAAGGATTGTTATGGAACATCCATCAATGCCAGCCAAAATTTTGAAGTCTCAAAACCCTGATCTGCTTAGGAACGTATCTGAACGGACTGTGCAACATCGATTGCAGAAAGACCTTGGTCTCCCATGTCGTGTTGCAGCAAAGAAGCCACTCCTCACTAAGCCTATGAAAAAAAAAAAGGATGGCTTTTTGCAGAAAATATTTGAAGTGGACTGAAAAGGTGGATTGGGAAAGGGTAGTTTTTAGCGATGAATCTAACTTCCACATTATTCGTAGCGCTGGCAAAAAAGTAAGGAGGCCCCAAGGATCTAACCGCTATGCATCAAAATACACAGTCAAGACTGTGAAACATCCAGCTTATGTGATGGTATGGGGATGTTTCAGTGGATATGGGGGTAGTGGGGGATTATATTTTCTCCTAGAGAGCACGACAATGAATTGGAGGAGATTTTATGAAAATGTCTTGGAAAATGAATTAGTCCCTTACAAGGAACTTTTGGGCATGCGTGTATTTATGCAAGATTTCACAAGGTCACAAACCTTCTTAAGGAATTCAATATTCAGAAATTGGACTGGCCAGGCAATTCACCAGATTTAAACCCAATTGAAAATTGCTGGGCATACATGAAACGGAAACTGAAGGCACTAGCAGATGAGAAAACGTCCCTCCCCAAATTGAAGGATGCCATCCGTAAATTTTGGTTTGAAGGACATGGTGATTCACAATATTTTCAAAGATTTAGCACATTCAATGCCAAGAAGGTTAAAAGCTGTACTCAAAAATAATGGAGAAATGTCCTAAGTTATTGAAAAAAATATAAGTGAACTGAAAATTTTCCCTTTTATTTTCCTTTTTTTATATCATTGCTATGATTTGTTTACAAATGTAGTGGCGTTCGTTTTTTTTTTGCGCCGACTGTATATATATATATATACTGTATATACTAGCATATCATGCAACTTTTGAAACCTAATTTTGAAGCTAATTTTAAAGGGGTCGCATCTTACACGCGGTATAAAATTAGCGTACCGTCTCGTCTATGCTTTCAAAAATCGGCCAATTACGATAGTTACTATTGGAGGAAAACAGTAGATCTTTTTAAAAAGTTATGCTTTACTTGTACTTCACTATATCCAATAATATTATATGTATTCTCATATTACTATTGTATTTTAAAATAAAAAGATAGATCTTGTGCCGTTTGCATTATTTTGGCTTATACAACATGTTTAACTGTTCTAGACTAACCATCTTTGAATGTCCTTGAGACAAACCCCGAGGCTATAATCATAAGATTATAAGGGTTTTTCATTCCCAGGTACTTTAATCTCCTTCCTATTGGCCCTAGCTTTCTCTCTCTCTCACTCTCGTCAATCTCATCTCCGTGGGTCTCTTGGCCTTCCTCGGTCCGTCCAGATCCCGTCTCTCGTCTCTCTCTCTCTCTTTCTCCTCTCTCTCTTCCTTCTTCTCTCTCTCTCTCTCTCTCTCCAAATCTTTAACTGCTGTCCTAGCAAGAGCTTTTTTAAGGGATAACATAGGCCCGCATTTCGCATTTTCCATACCTATTTATTTTGTATACGATTGCCCTTTCTCGGCTGTGAAGTTGATGTCTGTCCATGGCTGTGAGATGACCAGGAATAACTTGCAAGGCGGTGTCAAAGTCACTCCACACTTCAGTTGGGCCAAAACTTTGCCATATCGCATTCAAGCAACATTCAGTCATTGTTTCCTATATATTATTTTGTCAGAGAGAGAGAGAGAGAGAGAGAGAGAGAGAGAGAGAGAGAGAGAGAGAGAGAGAGAGAGAGAGAGAGAGAATCTGTCTGTATATGATTGTTTATTTTCTCACTCGTCAAACTTACTCTGTTAGGTGCTTTATTTCATATTCCCTTGCTCACCAATTCATTCTATACTATGATATGTGTAGAAGGGAGAACTGCCTCCAGACTGTACGGTGTAGATTTAAACGCACGTGGAAGGTTGAAATATTCGCAACAGCACCAAAATGATATGGCATGTTGATAGGAAATATGACACCGTTTCTTTTTATGGCATAAAAAACTATCAATCGTTAACCTACTTAATTTATTTAGAATTCTGCATAACGGAAAAGATAATATATATCTGTAATGGGAGAAATTGTTTCATTTCTGTTGCTATAAATTTGGTAGATATGTGGAGATCAAAACACGTGGGAGAACCAAAACACCCCAGCCAGAGAGCTCTGTTCATTTTGTAAATACTATAGTTTGGCGTGCTAGGCTTACCTGATTCATTTGGGTGTGCGCTGCAGCTGCTGCTACTGCTACTCAAATTACGGCATTTTTCTTACTAATCCCAAGAAATGACCATGGAAAATCCCAAGATACCAAAAAATCTCCAAGATAATAAAATAATTGACATATGCCAAGCCCTAAATAGTTACGCTGTCTGTTCTGTCTGTCCTATCAGGAAAAGATACTGATAATTTGAATTGACGGTATCTTTCCTGAGAGAGAGAGAGAGAGAGAGAGAGAGAGAGAGAGAGAGAGAGAGAGAGAGAGAGAGAGAGAGAGAGAGAGAGAGAGTATATTTAACCAGTGGGCATTAGTAAATATGCAGGCAGTGTGTTCATGCTTGTTAAAAAACTGTGCAGTACTGGTAATTCATATCTGGAAGACAAAAAAACAAATATGAATTTTTTTGTTGTCAGTCGCATGGACTAAATTTACAAGAGCAGGGAACAAACTCTTAACATTCTCGGGAGATTAGAGAGATGAACCATCGCTGAACCCATAAAAACTCTTTATCTCTCTCTCTCTCTCTCAACTATAATGTTAAGTGTTAACTTGAGTCTCTGAAACCAATAGGTATTAGCACACGCGCAACTGTATGTGTGTGTGTGTATGGGTATACTGTTAAAAAATGTGCTGAACCTACAGCTAATACCTACATCTTTGAAAGATAAAACAAACAAACAAATTTTGTTGTAGCTAGTCGCGGGGGCTATAAAAGGTGTGACCAGCAGACAGAAAGATTAACATTTTTCCAGAGATTAAAGAGCTGAATTTTGTTTTGAAGGTATGTTAACAGCGTTAGTAAATAGGTATCATCTTCTAAAAAAATTTTTTTCTTTTTCTTTTTGCAGAAGAATCTTCAAACCATTTTAAATTCAAAGTAATGAGAAGGAATCATTCTATTCTTCATGTAATCAATAAAATACTAACACTATTAAAACTAAAACTACGTACTGTATGCAAAACGCACACATCATCGTCAGCTTCACGTGTGTAAATGTTCATTCTAAGAAATTCACAATCGTCAGCTTTGCGTGTGTAAATGTTCATTCTAAGAAATTCACATAGTAGTAGTATAACCAACACCTGATTGGCTGGTTGGTAGTCCATGGAGATCTGTTATCCAATGACTGCCCTCTGCTTCTGTTCTATTTATAGACATATGCCGTGGATGACACTAGGTTCGAATGTTACCATGA
>NC_087200.1:121791338-121803838 GCF_015104395.2 Macrobrachium nipponense | reverse complement strand
AAAACCGTTCAGAAACTTAAAAACACAATATATGTCTGAAGTAATTGGAATTACTCAAATGGATTCGTTCATAGAGATCTGGTGGATAGAATGTGAATATCTGATTGTAGTACTATGTATCATGACGACAATATTTACTGGTTTTCCTTCATGAACGGGATATTATTGCATCATCGTAAGTGGTGAATGCAATTATTTTAGTTTCTACACACTCATGTTTGTATTTCAAAGCGGTTAAAGTTAGCTGACGTCAATGGCAGTCATTGTTGCGACAGCTAAGGTAGGTTGAGCCCTAGAACTTCGAGCAGGAATGTGCAAGTCACTGGATACTGGCTTACGTAACGGATTTCACACTTTGTTTACTTTGATGTTGACATGGATCAAATGCTAGTTGCTGTTTACAAAGCTACCATCTTTAAACATAAATCTTTATCAAGGTTAAAGTAGCATGTCTGCTCAAAGATTTTCTGGCTATATGCTCCCATTACAAAGCAGTTTGTAGTAGCCTACAGCCATACACAACTGCATTTCTTTGCTGCGAGGCTGAAAGATCTCCCAACACATCAGCCCTTTTTGCATGATATAAAGCTTTAATTGCCTGTACAATACATATTGAGTTATTTGTGGTAATAAATATTTTTACTTAACACAGCTTTTATCGTGAATGATTTGTGGATGAAACCCGATTTTCAAAAGTACAGACTATATCAAGAGAGCAAGAATGACCACAGCCTGTGTCTAAAATTTTTCCATGTCTTTTTACAATCTTAGAATGTTATGGCAACTGTCGAATGAAATCAAGATTAGGGTATGAATTTCTTAAGAGAATTAACCTGAATATTACAATCCTTCAAATTTTATCTAGCAAAATGCAGCACCATCTTGGCAGTCATACCACCCTGTTTCCCAGGTATCTGCGTACAGACTCACCGCTCTATCTGTGTACATACTCACTGCTCTTTCTTCTGCCTTCCTCCCATCGTAAGTCCATCACCAATACAATCAATTTCTCTCTCTCTCTCTCTCTCTCCTCTCTCTCTTTCTCCTCTCTCTTCTTCCTCTCTCTCTCGTCTCTCCTCTCTCTCTCTCTCTCTCTCTTCTCTCTCTCTCTCTCCACTTTTGAATATTTGGAAAAAATATTATCTTATCTCAAGTAAATATAATGAATTAAGTATCTCTATTGATAGGCCTATGCTTGCATGCTCTCTCTCTATCATCATTAAGATTTCATTCTTTACTGTATTGTTCCTCACGATTTCCACAAGTACTGCCCAAATTTTAAAACACTTTCTCTCATTGTTTAAGATCCATCTTCAATTACGTATGAATTTTACGTCAGTTTAGTGTCAAACATTACTTATAAATAAAGTTTCACAGTAGGTTTTAAAAAAGGATGATCGATATTCTACCCTGAACTGACGTTACCAAACCAACATTGACGGATAATATTAGAGCCCGATTCTACATTCAAGTATAAATGATTATAGGACCTCTACAGAATCTTTATGGTGTAAAGTTAATGGAAATCCGGAAAGCAACAAGCGCTATGATTTTGAAGCTCTGCCCCCTTTCTAGAGTTGCCAGGCGTGGCATTATTGAACAATATATGTCCAGAGATTTTAAAAAAATTGTATCTTAACTTTCCTTGCCAAGTGTACATAATGAAGATGTCAAAACAGGGTGGTGTTTTCACACCAACCTATCGAGAGAAAACAACAAAGGTGCACAGAGCAGTATGTAATAACAAACAAGTGAAAACTCATGTTTTAATTGTTGTTCCTGTGGCTGTCTGTATTAATATTTCTTTAAATATCAGTACAGGTACTCCTAACTTTACGACATACTTTATTTACAACAAATCGGAGTTATGGCGGCTTTTACGACCCGTCCGATATTAGTTTAAGAAAAATCTTGAGGTATGACACACGCAGTGTGCAGTGGCAGTACAGTTGTGAGATTAATTGTACGATAAGTTGAGCTAAGGCAACTGGTAGTGCAGCCTCCATCTCATCACCTCTTGTCGCCTTGCATGGTCTTTTGGGTGCATCCCCAGTCGTGATTGGTTGTTTTCTTACTTTAGATACTCGTAGTATATCCCCTTCAAGATGATGGCAAAAAAAAAAGTACTACTTTTAAAGGATCTAAGGATCTTATGCCAAGAAGCAAAGGAAATTGATCGATATCAACATGAAGCTTAACCTTATTACGCCGATTGGACGTATTAAACGTCAACATAAAAAAGTTTTTTTAAAAATTTTGCGGAAAAATACTTATAGGCCTACCAGCCAAAAACTTTTGAATCACGCGCCTTGGGGATGCTGGGAGCTCACGGATCAAGGCGTTGTTTTTGTTTACAATCGTTACGCAGCGGCGCAAGCGCAAATTTCTTTCTTATCGCACTAAAAAGTATCAGTGACACATCTCAGTAATTATTTAGTCACTTTGACATAATTTTTCACCATTTCAAATTAGCCGTTAACATGGAGCATTATATATGAAAATGTGCACAATTTCATGTAGAATACAACAAAAAATACTCATGATTGTAGCTTTTATCAGTTTTGAGATATTTTCATATAAATAACGATAGGTGCCAAAATTTCAACCTTTGGTCAACTTTGACTACCGAAATGGTAGAAAAAACGCAATTGTAACCTAAACCTCTTGTATCCTAGTAATATTCAATCCTTTACCTTCATTTTGCAACAAATTGGACGTCTCTAGCACAATATTTCGATTTATGGTGAATTCATGAATAAACTTTTTCCTTACGTCTGCGCGATAACTCTTCCGATAAATTTTTTCGTGCGATTGTCGTAATGTTTGCACCATTTTAAATTTGCCGTTACATAAAACTTTATATATGGAAATGTGTGCAATTTCATCCACAATACAACAAAAAACAACCAACGGTTGTAGCTTTTACCAGTTTTGAAATATTTCATATAAATAATGATAAGTGCCAAAATTTCAACCTTCGGTCAACTTTGACTCTACCGAAATGGTCGAAAAACGCAATTGTAAGCTAAAACTTATATTCTAGTAATCTCATTTAACTTCATTTTGCAACAAATTGGAAGTCTCCAGCACAATATTTTGATTTATGGTGAATTTGTAAAAAAAACATTTTCTTTTCCTTACATCCGCGAGGTAACTCTTCCGAAAAAAATCAGAAATTTTTCATCCGATTGTCGTAATGTTTACACCATTTTAAATAGTCGTTACATAAAGTTTTATATATGAAAATGTGCGCAATTTCATGTAGAATACAACAATAAATAATTGAAGGTTGTAGCTTTCTCATTTTGAAATATTTGCATATAAATCACGATAAATAGAAAGAAAAACCACGTTCGGTCAACTTTGACTCTACCGAAAGTCGAAAAACGCAATTGTAAGCTAAAACTCTTACAGTTAGTAATATTCAGTCATTTATCTTCATTTTGAAACAAATTCGAAGTCTCTAGCAAAATATTTAGATTTATGGTGAATTAAAATAATAAAAAAAAAAGCTTTCCTTCCCTCCGCGCGTGGATTCTCCGCCGCAAATCTCCGAAATGCGTATGTCGCATTATCGTTATATTTTGCTCCGTTTTACATTAGGGGTTTCATAGAGCTTTATATATGAAAATGTGCGCAATTTCATGTAGAATACAACAAAAAATAATTGAAGGTTGCAGCTTTTCTAATTTTCAAAATATTTGCATAAAAAAAAATATATAAAAAAATTCGACATTTGGTCAACTTTAACTCGTCAGATATGGTCAAAAACTGCAATTTTAAGCTAATACTCTACAGTATAGTAATATTCAATCACTTGTCTTCATTTGAAAGAAATTGGAAGTCTCTAGGACAATATTTAGATTTATGGTGAGTTTTTGAAAAAAATATTTGTTTACGTCCGCTCGTTACGAATTCATGCATTATTTTGTGATAATATTTTCTCTGTGTTGCTTTAATCGTTTTACAATGTGTTATATACCAAAATGATCTAAATTTAGTGTACATTACAACGAAAAAAAAGTAACTTGTTACCTTTAACCGTTTTGCGCACAGCGCGATTTGAATACAATTATATATGAAATTTCGTTTTTGCGCTATCATATATCGCATTATTTTATATATGATAATGATAATGTTTTTCATTTCTGATGTTGCATACTAAACTTCAGTCAGTGTCAAAAAGGGAGCCAACAATGAACTCTTAATCTTAAAAACTAAGCGCGCTGTGATTTTTTGAAAAAAATATTTTTTCCGCTTCCGCACTCACTCCGAAACACCTCCGGCACACTGGAGACAATTTTTATTTTACAGCTTCGGCGTTTAAGGGTTAAGATTAGTACACATAGCTGACTTAGCTTTTTGCAGATTAACACAAGCTTAATAAATACAGTGCTTGTTCCAAAGAGCGCTTTATCTGTGGACTGCAGTAACTACAGGACAATTTCTATTCTCCCAATGCTCTCCAAAATTGCAGAAACCCTATTTTATGTCATAATACAAGTACAGGCAGTATTTAGTTAACCCTTACTGGACAGAAGAAAAAATCAATATGCAGTTACTCAGGCTGGGTAAACTCTGAGATTGACCAACTTACGAAAAAACACATCAATTGAAAAGTAAAATGTGCAAATGCACATGGTGAAAGAAAAAAATTCTGAAAAATTTTCAATCGTAAATTTTACCAACTTGTATGGTTTTTTTATATTAACCCTTAAACGCCGACTGGACGTATTTTACGTCGAGATAATTGTCTGTCGGGTGCCGACTGGACGTATTTTACGTCGACATACAAAAGTTTTTTTTTAAAATTCGCGGAAAAATTCCATAGGCCTACCAGCCTAAAACTTTTAAATCACGCGCCTTGGGGGATGCTGGGAGTTCACGGATCAAGGCCTTGTTTTGTTTTGAAGCGTGACCCAGGTGCGCATGCGCGATATCCCTTCTTCTCGCTCCAGCCAGCATCAGTAGTGCACCATCCGAGAGCGTTCTTTCGTGAAAAGCGTGTTTTTCTGGACTTGTGCGAGACTTTGAGCATTTGTATTGCTACAGGACATCATAGATATGTCTCAACGACAACGAGATGTGAACCGTTTTACCCGTCGGAAGGGATCGTGTAAGGCGAGTTTTGGACCTGGATGCTGGCGAGGGGCCAAGCACCCAGCTGACCCCGCGCCTCAAGGCCGTTCTGTGCGGCCATGTGTGGCTGAAAGTGTTTTAGGAAACAGCGTATGCCTTTGGTTACCCCTAGAAAGCATGTGGGCGTCCTTAGGGGCATTCGTAAGCATTTGGGAGGCCTCCAACCAAGGGACATAGATGAATATCTATCGGAGCTTGATCGGGAACATGTCGCAAGTCCTCATTTTGATGGCGGATGGTTCCATCGAGTGATGAGGACATCAGTCCCGATGAAAGTGAGGATGAATATCTGCCCCCAATGTCCGTTCGAGGCTCACATCCCGAAAGTGAGCTCGAATTCAGTGGGTTCAGTGCTTACGAGGGGGAATCTGAGGAGGGGGAGGGTGGGGATACGGGGTCAAGTTTTATTGCAGAGGACGATACAGAAAGTGAGGGCCTAAGTGAGGGTGATGGGCCTACAGGGGTGGGTAGTGTGCAATATCGGAAGGTCGGCTCGTCGCGCCAGCCAAGGTGAAGGTCGGTCGTCGGAGGACCCCACCCCTCCTAATTTGCACCCCTTCACGGCAACCCCTGGGATCACCGTACCAGTACCCCTGACTGTTTTGGGGTTCATCCAGCTTTTCCTGACGCGGGAATTGCTGGAATACCTGGTACACGAGACGGTGGACTACGCTCGGTACTGCCGGTATGAGCTGAGGACGACCTTGTCGTATTACTGGCGGGGTTGCAACCTCATTGACATGGCGCATTTTTTGGGGCTCCACATTTATTTTGGTATGACACCTGCTGTCGACGTCAGGCAATATTGGAGGAGAAATTATTTTTTATGTATGCCGAATGTGCCCTGGCGTTATGTCCCGTGATAATTTCCTGGCGTTGGACAGGTACTTCAACTCCTTCAACCGAAGGGCCATACCCCGGAATAACAGTGATCGCCTCATTTTAGTGCGTACAGTGTTGGATTATATCCGTGAGTGGTGTAGTAATCTCGTGATTCCTGGAAAGAACCTGTCTTTGGATGAGGGGATGATGCCTTACAAAGGACATCTTAGTATAAAAGTGTATAACCCCAAGAAGCCAAAGAAATATGGTGTGAAATTCTTTCTCATTACCGAGGCCAACACTGGATACGTGTGGACTTTTCAGTGTATACCGGGGTCTTCTCCACACTGCGTGACATAGTATTGAACCCTGTGGGACGTTTCCGTAACCAGGGATATCGCCTGTTTATGGATAATTATTATAACTCGGTATCCTCCCGGCCCAGGAACTGTATGAAGCAGGTGTTTCACGTCAGTGGTACCCTTCGGTTGGTGCGTGGGGCCCCAAATGTCCTCAAGAGGTTCGCTAGTCATCCGCAACACCTGGCAAGAGGAGAGACAGAGTGGCGGCAGAAGGGCGCTGTCTTCGTCATCTGTTGGAAGGGTGTCCGAATCGTCCCCATGATTACGACGAGTCATGAACCCATCCAAGAAGAGATCGTACAGCGGAAGAAGACACGGTCGACAGGGCCAAGTGTGTTGAGGAGTTTCGTACCGAGCGGCCTACCGTCATTGGGCACTACAACAGGCACATGGGAGGAGTTGATCTCTTTGATCAGCTCATCCAGTACTATCCCTTCGCCAGGAGAACCAGAAGGTGGACACAGAAGCTCCTCAAATACATCCTTCAGTTGGCCCTCCAAAATGCCTACATACTGTACTGTGGGTACCGCGGTGACAATCTTCCGAGTTTGACCCACATACAGTTCCTAGAGTAGCCGGGAATGCCCTCATCAACTTCGATCCCGATGAGTGGCCTATTCCATAACTGACTCCCCCTGCCCCGAGCTGCAGATCTGCCCTAGAGGAAAGGGCAGATGGGAGGGCCAACTTCGCTCGACTGTCCGCCGCCCCTGCTGACGACGCCCCTCTTGCTGCCGGCCCCGCCATCACCGCTTCTCGTCAAGTAGTGGACCCTGCGTGTCGGCTGCAGCCAGGGGAACACATACTGGAGGCCTTACAAGGGCGAAGGCAGAAACGGTGCGGGTGGGGGTGCCATATGAATGGCAGAAGGAGAGACACCCTTCTTCTGTCGTATCTGCAAAGTTGCTCTTTGCAGGATAGGGGAGTGTGACCGAAAGTACCACACTAAGGTCATGTATTGGAGCGCGCCCCCTAAACCGACAGCGGAGGGCGCACGGGCCGCCGGGTCCATCAGCAGTAAGGGTGCGCGTCTCCCTCCCTCCACTGTACCTTGTCATGTCGAGTGGAAAAAAATGCAAGACTCTTCAATGGAGGAGGGAGAAAACAAGAATAGAACGAAGAGTCAGGATTACGAGTGAGTATTCTGCATTTATTTTATATTTAGTTTTATATTTATTACAATTTTTTATATATCTGAATGTGTGCATGATAAAATGATAATAAGACATTTCATTGTATGCGAAAAGAGAAGTGTCACCTGCATTCCTTTTATTTATGTATTGGTACCAGAATCGAAGAATGTAATAAATATATTTTACCGTATATTATATATATATGTATATTATATATATATAGATATATATATATATATATTATATTATATTATAAATTTTTTTTTTGGGGTAAGCAAATTACTTACAGTCTAGTAATATTCAATCATTTACCTTCACTTTAAAACAAATTGCAAGTCTCTAGAACAATATCTCGATTTATGGTGAATATTTGAAAAAAATCTTTTTATTCCCTCCGCGCGCCGATTCTCGGCAGCAAATCTCCGAAATGCGTAGGTCACATTCTCCTAATATTTGTGCCTTTTCATATTACCCTTATTTTAAAGGTTTATATATGGAAATGTGCGCAAAAACATGCACAATATAACAAAAAAATATTGGAAGGTTGTAGCATTTCTCATTTTTGAATATTTGCATATAAATTACGATAAGTACGAAAAAAAACTACGATCGGTCAACTTTGACTCAACCGAAATGGTCAAAAAACGCATTTGTAACATAAAAATCTTACAATCTAGTAATATTCAATCATTTATCTTCACTTTAAAACATATTGCAAGTCTCTAAAACAATATCTTGATTTATGGTGAATTTTTGAAAAAAATATTTTTTCCCCTCCGCACGCAGATTCTCGGCCGAAAATCTCCGAAAAGCGTAGGTCACATTCTCTTAATATTTGTGCCTTTTCATATTACGCTTATTTTATAGTTTTATATATAGAAATGTGCGCAAACACAGGCACAATATAACAAAAAATATTGGAAGGTTGTAGCATTTCTCATTTTTGAAATATTTGCATTTAAAGTACGATAAGTACGAAAAAAAAAACTACGATCGGTCAACTTTGACTCAACTGAAAAGGTCAAAAAACGCATTTATAACATAAAAATCTTACAGTCTAGTAATATTCAATCATTTATCTTCACTTTAAAACAAATTGCAAGTCTCTAGAGCAATATCTCGATTTATGGTGAATTTTTGAAACAAATATTTTATTCCCCTCCGCGCTACGATTCTCGGCCGAAAATCTCCGAAACACGTAGGTCACTTCTCCTAATATTTGTGCCTTTTCATATTACGCTTATTTTATAGTTTTATATATGGAAATGTGCGCAAAAACATGCACAATATAACAAAAAATATTGGAAGGTTGTAGCATTTCTCATTTTTGAAATATTTGCATATAAAGTACGATAAGTACGAAAAAAACTACGATCGGTCAACTTTGACTCAACCGAAAAGGTCAAAAAACGCATTTGTAACATAAAAATCTTACAATCTAGTAATATTCAATCCTTTATCTTCACTTTAAAACATATTGCAAGTCTCTAGAACAATATCTTGATTTATGGTGAATTTTTGAAAAAAATATTTTTTTCCCTCCGCGCGACGATTCTCGGCCGAAAACCTCCGAAACACGTAGATCACATTCTCCTAATATTTGAGCCTTTTCATATTACGCGTTTTTTTAAAGGTTTATATATGGAAATGTGCGCAAAAACATGCACAATATAACAAAAAATATTGGAAGGTTTTGTAGCATTTCTCATTTTTTGAAATATGTGCATATAAAGTACGATAAATAGGAAAAAACTACGATCAGTCAACTTTGACTCAACCGAAATGGTCAAAAAACGCATTTGTAACATAAAAATCTTACAATCTAGTAATATTCAATCATTTATCTTCACTTTAAAACATATTGCAAGTCTCTAGAACAATATCTCGATTTATGGTGAATATTTGAAAAAAATATTGTTATTCCGTCCGCGCGCCGATTCTTGGCCGAAAATCTCGGAAACGCGTAGGTCACATTCTCCTAATATTTGTGCCTTTTCACATTATGCTTTTTTTAGAGTTTTATATATGGAAATGTGCGCAAAAACATGCACAATATAACAAAAAATATTGGAAGGTTGTAGAATTTCTCATGTTTGAAATATTTGCATATAAAATACGATAAATAGGAAAAAAAACTACGATCGGTCAACTTTGACTCAACCGAAATGGTAAAAAAAACGCATTAGTAACATAAAACTCTTACAGTCCTGTAATATTCAATCATTTATCCTCAATTTAAAACATATTGCAAGTCTTTAGAACAATATCTCGATTTATGGTGAATATTTGAAAAAAATATTTTTATTCCGTCCGCGCATCGATTCTCGGCCGAAAATCTCCGAAACGCGTAGGTCACATTCTCCTAATATTTGTGCCTTTTCATATTACGCTTTTTTTTTATAGTTTTATATATGAAAATGTGCGCAAAAACATGCACAATATAACAAAAATTATTGGAAGGTTGTAGCATTTCTCATTCTTTTTATATTTGCATATAAAAAAAAAATTTTAAACAAAAATTCGACATACGGTCAACTTTAACTCGTTCGAAATGGTCGAAAACTGCATTTGTAAGCTAAAACTCTTACAGTATCATAATATTCAATCATTTTCCTTCATTTTTGAAACAAATTGGAAGTCTCTATAACAATATTTCGATTTATGGTGAATTTTTTAAAAAATTATTTTTTTACGTCCGCGCGCTACGAATTCATGCATCATTTTGTGATAATATTTTCTCTGTGTTGCTTTTATCGTTTTACAATGTGTTATATATCAAAATGATCGCAATTTAGTGCACATTACAACGAAAAAAAAAGTAACTTGTTACCTCTAACCGTTTTGCGCACAACGCGATTTGAATACAATTATATATGAAATTTCGTTTTTGCGCTATCATATATCGCATTATTTATATAGATAATGATAATTTTTCTCATTTCTGATGGTTGCATACTAAACTTCAAGCAATGACAAAAAAAGGAGCCAAAAATGAACTCTTAATCTTGAAAACTAAGCGCGCTGTGATTTTTTGAAAAAAATATTTTTTCCGCTTCCGCGCTCACTCTCAAACCCCTCCGGCACACGGGAGTCATTTTTTTATTTACCGCTTCGGCGTTTAAGGGTTAATCTATTTTATTTTGTAAAATTACAATTACAGCTAACACAATATCAAAACAGATAAATAAAATCAGTACATAAATTTACCGAGAATGAAGATTTGATGACTTTTCTATTTGTATGTTTTTTCTAATATTTCTTTGCACTTTTCTTTGCAAAATCACATTTACAATCAACATACAGTGGGCCCCCCTTATTTGCTTTCTCTGGATTGGCGGATTTCTCTCTGGAACATATCTGCCTATTATTCGCGGAAAATTCGCCTATTCACAATATTTTTCTATGAGAAATATCCAGAAATTCCTTTTTTTTCTGATCAATTCCATCATAAAATGCACTTTTTGTGATAAAAACAAACTATTAAAAAACCTAGGTATGTAAATTTTTAGTGAGTTCTTCTTGAGTTTTACCTACTAAAATAGGCCATTTTCAGCAATTCTATATGGGTTCCAACTATTCGTGGATTCCAACTATTCATGAAGAGTCTGGCGGTACACATCCCACGTGAATACGGGGGGACCACTGTACTATCATAAAAGACAAGAACCCCAACAGCAACCCCTTGGTATATTTATAAGCATTTTTACAAAATTACATCATGTAAGAGAGAAGCAGTACATTTACCCTCTAAGTCAAAATCACTACTAAGTTTGCATGAGCTGCCAAGTCTTGATTTTAGCCAGTGTAAAAGTGTGAATTTCTGGGCTCTAGAAGTGTTGGCACCTCTTTTCCGCCCCATTCTTTCCAAACTGATGCTTATCTACAGATCAACCTGGCCACCACCACAAACCTGTTATTACTACTCCAGAGAAGCTATCTATCAATTAAAGGTTAACGGCGATGATTCCGTTTCTGGCACTGATAAACCGCTTAACAGTGCCGATAAACCACTTAACAGTGCCGATAAACCGCTTACCAACACCAATAAACCACTTACAGACGTTGATACGTAAACTGCTTACCATCGCCGAAAATCTGGTTAATGTCATTAGCCAAGTGTCGTGGAACTGGAACACTGCTAACCCATGCCGCTAGTGAGTGGGGACTGCCGTATATGGAATCTAAAGGACTTATTAGATAATAATCACTATGCATATAGGAAGCAATTATGTACTACCTGTAATGCTCTTTTAGACTTGACATGCCATTTGCAAGAGAACCTTGATAAGGATGTGAGGAATGGTACAAGTAAGGTTTGGAGTTCATAGCTTACTAAATGATTTACAGAACATATGCATATGACAAGGGCTGGTGCAAGCTGAATTGTAGCTTTTGACCTTAGACAAGTAGACAGTGATTAAGTAAAAACATCTGTTTGTTAACACAGAAATATATCTATAAAATGGTACTACAGATTCGGACTGAAGTTCATACATATAAGTGGTTGGAAAGCTGGCAGTGCAATACATATGATTGTAATAATACATGACATATGGTAATATAGTAATACCTTGCGATACAAGTAGAATTAATTCCTTGACTGAGCTCGTAAGTCAATTTGCTCGTATCTCAATTAAATTTTTCCCATATAAAATACCTGACAAGAATTTAAACTGTTCCAGCCCTCTAAAATACTTAAATCCTAAATCAATGATAATAACAATGGAAAAAACAAGTTTGTAATTGCACTACTGTATAGACATTCTGTACACACACACACAAAATTATATAATAAATGATTACTGTGATATGAAATAAAATGTGGTTTTATTATGAGTTCTTACCTTCAAGACGGATGATAGTGCTAATGGCACAATGTGTGCATCTCATCATTTATATTTGTCCATAACTTAAGACATGATAGTAATGCCTTGGAAGCCTATGTGTTCTTGATAGCATCCTTCTGTTTGATGATTGTACATATTGTAGATGCACTCCACTCGCAATCATGTGCCAACTTACTCACTCAGACACCAAGCTCATG
>NC_087200.1:121723103-121790838 GCF_015104395.2 Macrobrachium nipponense | reverse complement strand
GTATTCTGCATACGTAGGCTGAATAAATTTGGTACTTATAATGTAAAAGTGACTTTTTTTTAAGACGGGCCAACTTACTCAGAGATAAGGTTTTCGAACGCACTCGTTACATACTTATGACAGCATTTCTTCCTCTTTCTCGATGGATGATTGGCTATACGTAACGAAGGCTATACCTCTAGCAACAATGACAAAAATTTAAATACAAAAACAAAGCAGTACACCTTTATGAATTCTGAATCCTCTCCACTGGTAATTGTCATAATGAACAAACCAACAAAAAATGTTAATAAATACAAAAAACACTTCGATTATTAGTCTAACTCCCAAAATAAGTGTCCTATGAAATTATAATCTACTTTATAGGTCACAATCAGATTGACAAGATGTAGGGAATAGTTGGTAATTTTCAAAGACATAGTAGACAAGCTTGATTTGATAACTGCTGTATCCCATGTCAAGCAATTTTTATTTATCGGCTATCTACCTATTTACTAAAAAAAAAAAAAAAAAAAAGAACGGTACCGTATTTTGGCTTTAAACCTTCACCAATAATTCTCGTCAGAATGATGACTTCATGAGGCTCCCACCCACTTTGGCTTCGTTATAATACAGGATAACAATGAAGGCTATATTGGACATTGTTGTATTAGAAAATCTAACTTCTGGCTATTAAAAACTCCACATCTTCGAGTAGTTGTAAGAAGTGCTAAATGATCCTCAGGATCCCAAGCACTTGGCCTAAACGTTTAAATTCATGTACATTGCTCGCTATTGCTAAGTTTGCGGCACTACTGCTACAGTGAATATTTTACTACTACGCTAGCACAGATAACCCCACCCACATCTATGGTATTCGTTCAGACCATTCATAAAGTCTTTTATACTCCAAAACTAGTCGTACGTAGACTAAAGAAGAAAAGAAAAAAAATTATATCGGATGATCCGTTGGTGTGCTGGAGATTTTAGCACATATAAGCTTTTGTATTTACTTTGGAAAAAAAAACTCTTATTTTTTAACAAAAATAGTTACATAAAGACTGTTTATACAATCTTTCTCTTTCTCTCTCTCTCTCTTGGTGGCATAGGTGAATAGTTAATGGAAATGTTCAAAATCATGAATGACATTACAAGTATTATAATCACGTTACGCTAAATACAAATCAGACCATAAAACATTGGATTTAAAACTAGAAACTGAATAAAATACCTATTCAGGCTATAGTAAGTATGGCCACGGGCTTTCTCTTGACTGTATAAAGTTGCAAGTCGTAAGACAAATGCAGTTTTGCAACCATGGGGACAATTCCAAATCCTGTTAGCCATTCTTGACTACTATGGGTTTCAGAGCCGATGGAATAAGTGAATGGGTTTCTGTCTGGTGGATGGGCGGGGCAACATTTCGTAAAACGATGTTTACCTTGCTTACGTAATGAATGTTTTTTTTATTTTTTTTTCTCTTGGCTCGCAATCATTGGCCATGGCGTCGGCTAGATCATTTTTTACTCTATAAAAATTAAAACTAATCGGGTTTAGGTTATTGATAATGCTGACAAAATTTGTGTGTAGTTGTAAAATATACATATGTCAACTTTCAGCTACATCCGATGCTTTGATAAGGAGCAAAATCCAAAAAACCGTGTTACGAGGCCCTGAATTTCATAGTAATACTTTTTTCTTTGCTAATATCCCTCCACCGGAGGACACCTTACTCAGTATCATGCTATTAATAGCCTATATGTTGTGGCACCAGTTTTAACGACTGTAAATCAATCACTTACTCAATATCACACACAAAATTTGCAGCCTTGGCAAGCTGAGTTGGTTGGGAACGAAACTAATGAGAGAAAACAGGCCGTGGGTACTCCCAACAAAATTTTAAAAATCTAAATACATTTAACATGAAAAAAAGGCAATACAATGTCACTGCAACTTAGCAGATAGCTTAGGGGTCTGACCCCGCCCTTCCGCCCGTGATAAACCTACACAATAGGGTACCTAGGGCTAACTCTATAGCTTACAGTACATGTAGCAAAATTCCATATAAATTAAATAACAGCCTACCTTAACTGTTAACTAGCACATATTTTATGCCTAGTACCAAAATCTCACCTGAGACTCATAAAAAATTTTTCCCACAACGTGACTTCATTATCTATCTCGTTTTCTATGCGAGTTACATTTTTGATACTCCTGATAACATAAGGCTAACCTCTTTTCCAACACAGTCTGTAATCCAATCTTGTTAAATAAATAAAATTGTTGAAAAATAAAAACTAAGCTTTATTCCACCCCAGGTCAAAATGGTTTTCATGGTAGATTATAATAATTATGCTTGTAGAGCAAATTCCATTTTTGGTAGTTATAAGTAGGTTATGCTTTCCACAAGATTACCAAACTTATGGCTTATGGAACAATTCATAACCATCTCTTATAATTAACAACCACTTACCAAAGAACTGGCATGAACAATATTGAGTTCAGCCATTGACAAATGAAACTAGAAAGAGATATTTTGTAATTTTAAGGGATTTTAGCTTAATATTTGTTAGTTTACCTTTGTATACCAGTTTTGCATTTATGTACATAAATGAAAATAATTAATTCCAGTAATAAACATTTCTTTTAACAACTAAAACCTGATTCTCATAATTATTTTTTCGGTAGTACTAGGTCTCAACCAAACTGATTTTGTTTTGAAAATGTAAACTTTAGCCTAACCAGCTTAAATGCATATGGTGAATGATCAGTTTGTTTTTTTTAAGATGACGCTATATATCATAATAATATACAGTGTAAAGGATTCAGTAAGTAAAATATCAATTTCACTACCATACCTTTATCTTAAATAAACACCCAGTCTAAGCCAATAGTTTATACATATACATTTTTGTATCTTGATGTATGGTGCATGAACATGGCATCATAATGGGTCTCATATCCATCTGCAACTAGAGTTGTTTAACATGAGTGACGTCATTTCATGATCAAAGGGTTCATTTTCTTACTATTTAATGAATTTTAATATTTAATATTTACATGATATTTAAAGCCATACTCAATTAACTCAAAAGTACAGAGAATTGCGAATAAATCTGAGATGTTGGTGACAGACAGGACTTACAAGTTCCTACAATTAAGAACGTTTTCTTCAGGATTCCTGATTATGTTTTTAAAAAAAAATCTAGATTAACAACACAAAGTCTCTTTATCACTAATTCATGTCACTTATAAGTTTCCTTAGTTACTGGCAGATATGGCATGCCAGACACACTAATTTAATTTAAATTATCACTAATCATTGTAAAAGGCAAAGAATTGGAAGAATAACAAAAACATAAATAAAATAGAAAATAAGAAAGTAATGAGAAAAAAAAACAAGGACAATCCTTCAAAAACTGAGTCTATGGAATGAAGACTGATAAGGCTGTGCAGCCAGGGGCCAATGATTTACCAACACTTGGCCAAATAAACATTTTTCCTTCCTTTGGATATTTTGTCTAAGAAATATTCATGACACATGAAATGAGGACTATAAGTACAGGCAGTCCAGGCTTACAATGGTTTGGCTTACAACATTCCAAGGTTACAACGCTTTTCAATTACATTCATCATAAACTATTTCCAAGCATACGACGCACATTCGAGGGTTACGGCATTTACGATGCCAATCTTGCGGAAGAAATATGACCCCAAAATTCCAAATTAATTAATATTTTAAGTTTTTTTATGAAAAATGCAATAATAATGCAGTTTACATAGTTTTTAATGCACCCAAAGCATTAAAAAGATTTTTTATAGGAGTTTTGTATGATTTTCCAGCTTACGACGATTTTCGGCTTACGACGCGTCTCAAGAGCGGAATCCCCGTTGTAAGCTGGGAACTGCCGGTAATGGGCTTGCTTGTGAGACAAATTACAATATATCATCATCATCATCATCAGCCATTGCTAGTCCACTGCGGGACAAAGGCCTCAGACATGTCCTTCCACTCTCATCTGTTTATGGGCTTTCTGTGTCATTCTATACATTGTCTTCTCTTCCTTCCCATGCTTCATTTTCCAATCTCTAGGGATCCATTCTGTCATCCTTTTTGTCCATCTATTATCTGACATTCTTGTTATATGTCCGGCCCACGTCCATTTCATTTTCTTACTTGTTGTTAGAATATTATCTACTTCAGTTTGCTCTCGTATCCATGTTTGCTCTTTTTCTGTCTCTTAGTGTTATCTTTCCATAGCTTTTTGTGTTGTAACTAGCTTATGTTCTACGGCTTTAGTAAGGCTTCATGTTTCTGATGCATAAGTTAATACTGGTAGGACCATCTGATTAAATACTTTTCTTTTTAAAGAAAGTGGCATTTTACTTTTCATAATCTCATATTGTTTACCAATAGCTCTCCATTCCATGCTTATCCTTCTTTTAATTCGGTCTCATGTTCCTGGGGATACACTTACTATCTGTCCTAAATACTTATACAGGCAGTCCCAGGGTTATGACGGGGGTTCCGTTCTTTAGATGTGGGTCATAAGCCAAAATCATCATAAGCCGGAACATCATAAAAAACCTAAGAAAACAACCCTTACTTTAATACTTTTGAGTGCATTAAAAACTATGTTAAACTGCATTCTTATAGCATTTTTCACAAAAAAAAAAAACCTTCAAATACTGATTATTTTACATTTTTGGTGTCATATTTCTTCTGCCAGATCTGCATTTTGTAGGCGTCGTAACCCTGGAAATAATTTTCTGATGAATATAATTGAAAAGCACCTTAACCTAACTCGGAATGTCGTAAGCCGAAACCCGTTGTACCCGGGACTGCCTGTATTCATTAACAATCCATTCCAAATATTGACAAAAGTTTACTGTGATTAAATCTAAAGCATGAAACTTAAAAACTTTTTACTGCATGAAGGATTAAAGTAGTGCCAACCCTACCTCTCTTCTTTTTCAAAGATATACTAATTAAATGGATGACTTGAAGACAAAAGAACACAGCTTTTCTGGAATTAATCCAATAAATTTCCACAGTGGCTTTACAGATGACAAACTAGGTCACAAAAGGTTTCAAATGACATTTTTCCAAATATACCAAGTTTATATCTAACCAATGAGTACACACTAAAGAGTCAATACCAGTGCTCGATGCTTGTTTTAACATCAGGATGATATCAAAACAAAAAGGACACAAAAAAACTGGATAAGCAAAAGTAAATGCATGACTCCCACATATCAAATATTATAAGAGGCCCAAAATCTCTCATAAAACCTAGCTAACTTGAACAAATCCTCTTGAAATCAATAACTGCAAGAGTGCTCTTAAAAACAGAAATAATCTTAACAATGAATCTCACCTGTTCTCATGGAGTTAGTTCTATCTAGTCCTCGACGAGAATATTCCTCCCTACTTCAGCATCAGCTTCAATTCCTAAATCAGGGTTACTATTGCTCCTGAAATAAAAAGAAGCATGTCAAAAGCCACAAGGCACCAACTTCTACAATATCCCAGTATTCTGGTTTCACTGCTTGCAGCCTATAATTGAAGTTGTTACCAGATGGCCAAAGCAAGGTTTTTCAGGTTTTTTAAAATCTTGAAAAAACACAATTTAAAAAAACTAAAACCATCCATTTATTGTGATATGATTGAAATGTCCATCTTAAAAACCAAAATATTCAAAGCTCAAACACTACTCAAATCATATCACAGTTATGGCAAAATGCTGTAGTTTCACCACACCAGTAAGTCAGTTTTTTCTTTCAAATAGTATCCGACACACGGTATTAGTTTCTTTTAATTTAAAGCACAACCACATTACCTAGAGTACTTTCGATGGGTTGGAACTGAACTTGGAGGCTGTGGCATATGGCTATGGGTAGGTGTTACGGAGTTGGAGGAACATCATCAGGGTGAGAGTTGACTGATAGGCTACATAAGTCAACAAGGTCCCATTGCGTCCATGTTGATCGTCTCTTCTAAATGTCCTGTAAAAAATTATAACATTTTTGATACAGTAATAAACAACGAGTTGCTAAAATGTAAACCACTGCCATTGCTTCAGGATCTGAAAAAGGAAAAACCACAAAAAATGATATTGTTTATTGTACAATAAAGTTTCATGCATACTTACCTGGCAGATATTATACTTAGCTATAGACTCCGTCGTCCCCGATAGAAATTCGAATTTCACGGCACACGCTACAGGTAGGTAGGTCAGGTGATCTACCCCCACCCCCCCGCCGCTGGGTGGCAGGAATAGGAACTATTACCTTCTAAGGACAGATTTTTCTCTTCCACCTGTCTCCTGAGGGGAGGCTGGGTGGGCCATTCAATCGTATATCTGCCAGGTAAGTATGTATGAAACTTTATTGTACAATAACAATATCATTTTCATACATTCAACTTCCCTGTCAGATATATACTTAGCTGATTGGCACCTTTGGCCGGTGGTGGTAAGAGACAGCTAATTACTGATTAGACATGTAAACAACATACGTTGTAGGTAATAGATAATAAAACCTTGGTTCCTATGTGTTTAGACGAAGGGTTGACTTCCTAGCTATTGCTAGGTGTCTGCTTCGTCTCAAGAGCCTCAGCGAGGATGTGACCTATGCTAAGAGTTCTTGTAGATCTGTCAATGGGGTCTTATCCACTTACTCGACAGAATCTAATGGTCATTTGTCAATGGGGTCTTATCCACTTACTGACAATACATCTATGCCTAGGGGCATAATTAAGGGAGCACAACACCGATCCCGATCACCTGATCCTAACACGAGGGTTTGTGCTTAGTTTGAAAAGAGCTCATCCCCAACTCCTTTCAAACAAACCAAAAAAAAAAAAAAAACACAAAAAAAAAACAAAAAAAAAACACTATGTTACATAAAAATTAACTCACTTAGTTAAGGATCAGTTGTCGGCTCCCTATCCCAGCAACGTATCCGTAGACACATAAAAAAACACCAAGAGAGAAGGATCTCTCGTAGGTCAACTTGACCTCCTTCGTGCAAAGGAAGTCAACACAGAGTTGCATCTCCCTTAAGTTACAGCTAATATGTCCTTCACGACATATTGTTATGTAACGAACAAGAATTCATAAAAGCTCGCACTTCAAGCGCTTTTAATTCTCAGCTGTTTGAAGGAATCATCAAGTCATTCATGAAGTGCTTTTAGCGATCACACTTATTTCAAAGAAGATTCAGGCTTCCTTTGAAAATTGATCTCTCTGGATGAAGCCTAGAGCCTGGCTTGCGGGCCGGGGCGCCTCGAGCCTGGCTGGAGCCTCGCTGGCTGGCGACCTGCGCCTGCCTGACACTTGGTTGGCCGCCTAGCTCTGAAGGCGCTTTTGCCTGACTCATGGCTGGCGCCTCGCGCCTGCCTGACACAATTTGGGCCGCCGTCCTGGGGGAGGCGCTTGCTGACGCAGGGCTGGCTCCGCGCCGGGGAAGAGCTTCGCCTGGCTCCAGACTGGCAACTATTTGGCGGGTCTGGCCCCTGGCTGACTCCTCTCCACTTGCTGGATTGCTTCGAGCTTGGTAGAGTCCCGAGGATGTCTGGCGATGCCCACATCAGACACTCTTATCTGTCTGACTTGTTCGCCTCCAGCGCATCTGCGCTAGGTTGGAGGCCCCCTCTTTCTCTTCATCAGACAATGACAGTGTTCCTTGAAACTGTCTGCCTCTGGCGTTTTTTACCCCTGTTTTGGCATTTTGGCGCCTGGTTGGCGCTACATTGTCCGAAAGATCCTGAAACTCCACATGGTTTATATCAGGAGATTGGAGAAGGGTGGAAGAAATTCTTCCACTTTGAGCTTCTTGCCTCTCCGGCAAGGGAAGGTGATTGTAGTAAACTACATCCATTAGACGATAGGACATCTAACAGTACGAGAGATAAGAGTCTTCCTCCGAGGAGGATCCTTCTTGAATCCTTCCGCTGCTAACGAGATCTCTTCTTACTTGCTGATGAAGTTCCTCGTTGCAGAATCTTCCCTATCCTTGTCCGAAGGAAGGGAAGGGGCTTGGAAGTCAAAAGAAGGGAACTCCGAGCTGAAATTGGGAGGACTCCTGATTTCTTGCTCTTTACTGTATCTCTTCTTATGTAGGTGAAACGTAAGTACCCTGCCTGGGCAACGAAACTTCTATCCGAAATCGTTGAGTCAGGAATATAGAGGGTCTTAGTTCTCTTGCCAGATACTAGCTGGCAAGAACCCATTCCCGAGTCTCCATTAAGTCTGATGCGAGATTCCAATGCACAAAAAATTCACCTCTTCTTGGTAGTTACGGGCCAAGAGAAAACAAGAATTCCCTCATAAAATTTCTCAAAATAGTTTGATGAGGAGCAGTTCCATCTTGTCGGAACAACGGAATCTGAAGCCACAAAAGATCCCATTCGAAGTACCATGATATCCTACTCTTGTCGTATTGAGGTATCGTATCAGATCCCGAAGATCTTAATCCTCGCGATCTCTAATTCTCCTTGTATTAGACAGAGTATTTAGCCTTTTACTGTTGCTCTTTGATAGCCAGATATATATAAAAGTTGATTCTTCCCTCTGAAAAAGGAAGAAAAACGTATTATGTGATTCACAGAGGTATCGGAAGAGGACAGTTCCTCTTCCATCCAAACACGATCTGCAGCAATTCTATGTCCTGGGCTATGGACTATTGTCATTCACCTTTAAAAATCCTCTCATTCATGTCCACTTCTGGTCAGTCTGCCACGAAGAACCTGACTCAGAGTGGAGAGGTTTGTTAAGGTCCATTTGTAATAGATGCTTATAGAAATATTCAGACTGTCTTGGGAGACTTCCAAAACATGCTGTGGAGAAGAACGTGACCTCTGTTGAATCCAACCTCTAAGGCCAAAATGAGGCATAAAAGTATTATCTCTCTTTCTTTGACGCCCTTTATCTTAAATTCTGTAAAGCATTTTATATTTAGGGAAAAAAAAAACTAAAGTTTATTCCCCTTTCTATAAAATAAAGATGGTGTATATTGCTACTTCTCTTGGTTCAAGGAAAAGGAAGCAGTCTACAGGAAGCCTGTTCGTCTTCTACCTTGCTAAGAGATCTATGAAGAAGACTTTCCGTAGGTTCTCACAACTCTTTGCAATAAATGTTAGACATATGATAATAGTTTTATCGTTGATCGAGAAGGTTCTCACGGACATGCAAAATCTTGCATCGAACCTCTTTTTTCCAATAGGTTCTCTTTGTTAACCGCGAACAGGAGCGAAAAAGAGATTCTCAATGCTCTTTGCGATATATGAGAGAGTCATGGAATTGGCGTAAGTGATTATAAATGGGTAACGAAATCAGGAACGAATCTTGCCGTTACCGAGCGTGCTGTCTGAGAGGCTACTGGACTCTTATGTTAATAACTCGCTAAAACGAGAAAATATCTTGGATGGTGCTCTTGGCTCATTGCGCCAGGCTGGCGCTTCTGGCGCATTGCGCCAGGTTGGCGCTTCAGACCGGCGCTTTTTAATACTCTTTATGTTATGTGCCAGAACATCTGTGCCTTTATGGTACCCGACATCCTTACACATGTTACTTCCGTTCTTAGTAGGAAAAACTCTTATATACGTAGTATATTCTACTCAGGGAAACCATTTCTGCCACGAAGAGAATGTTTCCCATTCCACTCATCCATCTTCTCTTGAGCAATATCTGATTCTAAAAAGGTTGTGTGCGTTTCTCGAAAGACTTGACCATACCGTAGTCTTAAAGTGAATTCTCTACTACATCCATCTTCTCACTAAGCATGTATTCTAATAAGCCTGCTTTCGTACAAGCATGAGAGCATTATATATATAATGTTCTGCTGTGTTAGAATCCTTTCATAATGTTCCCTACGGTAAACAGCATTGAAAGGTTATAATATCTTTCTTATTGAAAAAAGCTTCTTAGCAAAGGCAGACAATATTTTATTTATGTTAGCTTAACTATCCCCTCCATTCGAGACTAAGTCCATGATTGTAGGGGGAATATACGGTTAACCATTCGATCCCGTTGGAGAGAGAGATGCAACCTACTGCTACTGACCGAGACCTGGATGGTACTGTATTGGCCTTACGCTTACAATGACAGCCCGGCCGTCTCGCTCGCTGCCTGGCTGCATTCATCGTGAGTTGCCAGTTACTTCATTTAATGAAGGAATATAATAAAATTATTCCCGAGCCTAAGGAAGCTCTCAATAATGCCAATTTAAGCCAAACAACCTTTGTTAAATACCGAAGCTGAGTAGGTATTGTCGTAACAAACTTTTTAAGCGAAGTCCTTACCAGGAAAATCCTGTAAGGATATAGATAATTTCGTAGCGAACCACAAAGGCAACTATGGTATGCGTATATAGACTTGTCATTCAGCAGTCGTATGCATCAAGTCTTCCTTCTACATTCTTTCCTCTCCGATGCGGAGAGAGAATGGAAATTTTGCCCTCCTCCGTTTCTTTTCGTCAATAAACACGAATTAGCATTAGTCGAAAGAGATCGCAATGAAAACTCTCGGATCGAAGAGAATCCCTCAAATTTTTATTCTCTTGGAGATAAGGCCGTATTCTACGCCTCTATTATCTGGAAGAGCCTCTAATCAATGAATGAGAGCTCGTACGAACCTTGTTCAATTTGCAAAACGATTGCCCACTCTTTCTGTAAATGGTTGGGTTGCATTATTTAGAAGGAGGAAGATTTAATATCGTCTTATTAGTAATGAACTAATTTTTTTCAATAAAAAAAAAGTCGCTAAGGTCTTATAAACTGAGAGACCTGCTCCCATTATTGGCTTCCAAATTTCCGATCTATCTTCCATTTTCCTGTCCATCAAGTTGGGAGTAAAATGAGCAACCGGAGGAGAGCGCCTCCTTCCGTAAGGTGAAGGGCTTTTAGCAGTACCGATTCTAACCTGACAAGGGCTAAGGCCGCCTGCGACATCTTGAGTCCCCGCCAGGAAAAAAAAAAACCGATCTTGCTCTTGCCATTACTTGCATTAAGACTATCCTGAGAAGGGTGGCGACGGCCGCCCTGTGCAACAACTCCCGTCCTTATCAGGAGAAATCCTCGAATGTCTTTCACCTTACGCAGAATTAGGATCTAACTCCATATACGATGAAGATCCTGGTTTATAGCTTCAGGCGCTTAGCGCCTCATCTCAGGCGCTTTGCTCCTCGTTTCAGGCGCTTGAGGCTTTCAGGCGCTTTGCGCCTCATCTGAGGCGCTTCAGAAGCCTTGCGCATCGTTTCAGGCGCTCCAGGCGCTTGTACCTCATTTCAGGCAGGCGCCTCAGGCGCTTTTAGCCTTGTTTCAGGCGCTTTCAAGCGCTCCAGGCGCTTTTCGCCTCGTTTCCAGGCGCTTCAGGCACTCCGAGCCTGTTTTCAGAGGAGCTTCAGGCGATTTGCGACTCCTTTGAGGAGCCTCCGACGCTTTTTCGCCTCTCTTCAGGCTCTTCAGGCGCTGCGCTCTTCATTCTCTAGGCGCTTTGGCCTATTTCAGGCTCTTTAGCTTTGCTCATTTCGGCTCTTTAGCGCTTTCGCATTTCAGCCTCTTCAGGCGCTTTGCCCTCATTTCGCCTCTTCAGAGCTTTGCGCCTCGTTCCAGGCTCTTCAGGCGCCTCGAGCCTTGTTTCAGGCGCTTCATGTCCGAGGAGCTAGAAGCTTAAAAATTATATATGTATGTTTAATCATTAACGAGATCCATAATTCATTCGATCAACTATATTCTTTAATATCTAATTCGTTCTTCTCAGAATAGATATATTTTCATATATAAATGTACCGATGAGGAATTTTGTTGAAATAACTCTTTCAAACCCCATGGGATAGAGCCTCCGTCTATTTGTACGGGGGGGGGGACGAAAACAGGATAGGGCAATGCCTCTACCGCAACTGTTATCGAAAGATATCTCTCTGAGGTTCCGATATCTACGACGAGATTATCTTGCATCTTCATTGAATCTATGCCGTTGAAACTTTCTTCTCCTTATCCGTCAACACGATAATAATAAGGGGAAAAACAACATTACATTAGGACGCCTTTCCAATGGCGAACTTGGCAGTCTGGGACGTTCTACAGAACCTGCCGAGGGGACGCCTGATCGGTGGGGATTCTCTGAGCACCCTGCGGTGTCGACATTCCTTCTTCCTCTGGGCTTGTGAGCTTGGAAGAGGTCTAGACCTGGGAGCGAGACAGAGCCGATCAGACGCACCCTCCATTGCAATGGGGTGAACACTATATTCACTTCTTACCTTTTAAAGCTTGCATTTGAGCTATCCATTTATCTTCAATTTGCATATATAAATTTGTAGTTTCTGAGGAGTAAGAAGGTGATGAGGTATGCAACAACTACTAGTACTGCTAATACTCTAACTGCTCGTTAGCACAAACGCTATTAAAGCTTATAAAGTAAGCGTATCTAGTTATATGCTTTTCTGACTTCCTAAAGTAGGAAATTAGAGTTTAATATTTTTTCCTTAATAAAGTTGTAACCTTTATTACATGTAATAATGAATAAATATTAATAATTCATCTTTATGGCAAACTATGTGAGTGTCTACCGATGATTTCGGTAGTTTCACTTAGTATTTTCTTCGAATTTCGAAGCGAAATTCATTAAAAAGTTAATAAAAGCGTATGCCGCAACAAGACCCAGTACTTCCCTGCAAAAAGACAGCCCAGAAGATCGATGGCGATGAAACACGAAAATCAAATCAAGGAGGGAAACCGTAAACGTATGTTTACAGTCCAAACGATAGAGAAAATCTGTCCTTAGAAGGTATAGTTCCTATTCCTTCCTGCCACCCAGCGGCAGGCCGGTAGATCACCTGACCTACCTACCTGTAGCGTGTGCCGGCGAAATTCGAATTTCTATCGGTGGACGACGGAGTCTATAGCTAAGAAGTATATCTGACAGGGAAGTTGAATGTATGAAACTTCTAATGTAAACTGTATGTGACTCCAGGTGGCCCTAAATGACAAATTTTTAACCAATTTGTATTTTTCATAACTAAAAAACCTGAGGTCTTAAACATTAGGATAATATTAGCGCCAAGCTGGAAACCGGTAGAATTAATACAAACTTATAGAATCCAGGGACTATGGCATCTATACCAGGTCACACAGGGTATGTAGTACCTAGAATGCCCTTGGCGTTCTGTGACCCATCAGTTAATCTTCCAACCTAGTTTAGACTGCTAGAGGGGTGGTTAGAGGTGGGCCTTTATCTGTTAAGACCTCAGGTTTGTTAGTCTTCTGTCAAGTATGCATTCCTGATCGTTTCTCTCAGTCTAAACGATATTGTGTTCCTGGACATTTCCTTTTTGTTCTGTCTTGTACTTACAAAAAGCCTTCGGCACCCCAGCCTGAGACGTCTCATTCTTCTTAAGTACGCTCTTAGTACTCTGACAGGACACAGAAGCATTTCTTCCTCGTCATTGTCTACAAATTCTGCCAGAGAAGGTATGGAAAAGAGTTGAATCTGCCATCCAATCTCATGGTTTGAGTTTTGGCAATGAATTCTGGGACAAACTCAAAAACCATAGACTTTCAACCTCTCGAATGCTTCACCACATATGACAGACCATGTAGTTCCCCCACCCTTTTGGTTGAGGCTAGGGCCAATAGGAAGACTGTCTTCAGGGTCAAGCTTCTATCTGAGGCCTGTCTCAATGGCATGTATGGGGGGTTTTGTAAGACTACTCATTACCATAGTCAAATTCCCAATCTGTTTTTAGTTCCTTCGGGGACAGGACTGCTCAAAACTCTTCATTACATAGCCATCTCCCCATGAAGAAGAAATGTCCACGCCTTCCATCCGCAGAACCGAAGCTAGAGCACCCTGTATCCCTTTACAGCAGATACAGACATATGCCTTTCTGTCCTGAGATATATCAGAAAAATCTGCTAACTTGTGAATAGTGGTTCTGAGTGGAGACAGTTCCCTCTATGACACCATCACAGTGGATGCGGACCATTTTCCTTGGTAGACCACTGTAGATGACCTTCTGATATTTCCTGCCCTCTGTGTTGCTGCTTTCTGAGAAAGCCTCTCGCATGCAGGAGATACTTGACAGTCTCCACCCATGAAGTGATAGGGGACTGCACCGACTGGTGGTACCTCTCCACGTGTGGCTGACATAGTAGGTTGTTGGCACGTCTATTAGGAGTTCCAACAGATCCGGAAACCATTCTGCTTTGGCCATAAAGAGTCTACCAGGATCATTCTGAGGTCTTGAGGACCGCCATTACCTTGTTCAGAACCTGACGGGTTAGGCAAAATGGAGGAAATGCATACATGTCCAGATTGTCCCATGGTGTTGTAACGCATCTTCTGCTACTGCCTCAGTCGTCCGACTACAGAACAATACACTTCCAACTTTTTTGTTGTACCTGGTTGTGGAATAGGGTCTTATTGATCGGCCTTTCCCACAATATGAGCATTCTGTCCACTACTTCTTGATGCAAGGACCACTCCATTCCTATGATCTGATCCCTCCAGCTCAACTTGTCGGCCACTAGTTTCTTTTTCCTGGAATATATCTGGCTATGATATCTACTAAGTTCTCTACAGGCCACTGATGAAGTTGAACTGTCATCAGGTGTAACTGCCGAGATACTAGCCTCCTTGCTTGTTTACGTAAGCTACAACTGTGGTGTTGTCCAACATCAATACCGCTGATTGCCCCTTCACACTCTCCAGAATTCCTGAAGTGCCAGAACGCTGCTTTTAAACTCCAACACGTTTATATGGAGTTCTCTGTCCTCGCAACTCCATTTCCCTGAAATCCATTCAGCTCTCCCCATGTGGGTGCCCCATCCTTCGAGTGTCACATCCAAGAACAGCAAGAGGTCCGGAGAGGGTTGCTGAAGGGAACTCCCACTGTCAGATTGTTGTCCTGCACCCACCATAGAAGGTCTTTCCTCACCTCTGTCGACAAAGAATTTGCTCGTATGGGTGATTTAACCGTTGGCGACCAAACTCCTTCATTCTCCATTGCAAATGATAGAAGGTGCAGTCTCCAGTGTGGTACCAGCTTCTCCAAGGAACTTAGAATCCTAGGGGGGGGGGGACCACTTGCCACTGTTTTGCTGGCTGTGTTTGCTTTTTTCCAGAAAGGCATTCACCACTTGTTTGCATTTCTCTACCCTCTGGTCTGCTGGGAACACTTTGGCTTTACTGTATCTCTAATCTATCCCAGATACACCAGCCGTTGACTTGGATCCAACTTTGACTTCTGATTTATCACAATGCCTAGGCTGTGACAAAACTGCAGAAGGGTATCCCTGTCCCAAAGTAATTTTTCTCTGGACTTTGCTATCACCAGCCAGTTGTCTAGGTATCTTATTAGCCTGATCCCTGAGCATGCGTCCATGTTGACACAATAGTGAATACTCTTGTAAAAACTTGCGGAGATGTTGTCAATCCAAAGCACAGGAAACTTTCTTTGCAAGACTGAAAGCAGAGAAATTTCCTGGGAAGGGGGAAACTGATGACTGGGATCTAAAAAAGTATGCTTCCTTCAAGTCTATTGTCAGCATAAAGTCGTTGTCCCTGACTGCTGCTAGAACTGTTTTTGGGGTCTCCATTCTGAATCTGGTTTCCTTATAAACAGATTCAATGTTGACAAGATCTATTACTGTCCTCCAATCCCCGTTGGCTTTGGGAACAAGGAAATGCGGCTGTAAAAAAAAAAAAAAAAAACCCCTTTGACGGAATTGATACTTGTTCCACTGCCCCTCCATTTCCATCATTCTTCACTACCTCCTCTTGCAGAATAAAAGCTTTCTGAGATTCCTGAGCATAGGAGAGGTGCAGTAATGGTTGTTCTGTCAGCGGTGGGGTCACTTCGAACGGAATCAAATATCCGACTCTGAGAACATCCACCACCCACTGCTCTGCTCCAAATTCCTGCCCCACCTTCCAGTGATTTGCCAGGCATCCCCCAACTGGTGTGGCTGAGTGATGAGAGGCGCCCATCCTATCGTCTTGAACCTCTCCCCCTTTCCCTAATACCCCTCCTCTGTTGGGTCTATTGTGAAAGGGCCGATGAGCTAACTTCTTTGGGGAAGAGGGTCTTGTTGCTCTATTGGAGATGTTATGACTTACTGTTTCTTACGAGGTATTTGCTGATGCCTTACCTCGTTAGAATTAACCTGGCTGCCAGATGTTTTCCTAACTGCCTGCTGTACTAATCTGTCGTTAGTGTTCATCCTTCTCCTATCTATAGCATCTTCCAGTATGCCCTCTGGCAACAGCAATTGAGACTCTAGGGTATCCCCATTCCTCATTGCTAACAGGGAATCCAAGTCAACAGCTCATCTAATCTAGCCAAAGCCGCATCTATCCATCATCAACAGGATATTGCTCAAACATTGGCACTTAAATTTGTCAAGTAAGCAATTGCTTTGGAACCTGATTGTAGCTATCTGATAAACATTGACTCATCCACTACTTTTCTCGTTACTTCTGAGGATGCAATTTTTGCCACTGCTGTTGACCAAGGGTCTAACCAAGAAGCAGTCTGAAAGATCGAAGAAGCTATTGCTTCCAAAGTAGCAGCCTCCTGACAAGTCATCAAAGGGCATTCCATCTTAACTTGATCCAAGTTTAACCTTACCATATCTGGGTTCATTTGTTTAGATAGCAAAGGAACCATTGGTGTCGCATAATATTTCCTGTTTCATCAATGAAGGGAAAATAAACTTAACGATCTATTTGATCTTAAGGAATTTATCCCTTCCAGCAATCTGTGCATTGATGTGCTGTAAAACTGACTCCACATGACTTGACCAAGGTAATTCATACGGGGACACCTCATATCCCTTTCAATCTAAATACCATATTGATTCCCGGAGGAAGCATACTGGCAGTGCCTCCATGCTCCTCAAAAGGTTATTGAATTGACGAATCAAATCAACCACCTCCCCCATACAAAGCCAGAAACTCCTGGTTTTCCCCCTTCCCCAGTTGCAACATATTGTGTTTGGGTTGCAGGAGAAGCTAACTCACTCTTATCCTCTGACAAACGTTCGGGTGCGTCATGGCCGTCCAACTCTACGACGCGTCATCGTTGATCTTTGATGGCCACTGCAGGGAAGTCCAGCCTTGATCTCTCATCGAGTCGAACAACGCCTTCCCACCAGCGTATCAGAAGAGGTTACCAACTCTTTATTATTTCGACCTTTTTAATGGGAGCTCTCTATCCTTCTCCTTATCTTAAAAGGTCTTACAGGCGAAAGTGGTATACTTCCCCATTCTTCGTTGAATTCTACCCACTCATCGTTGATTTTACCAACTGCAGTGTTAGTCTCTCCTAAACAAACGCTTTGTCCTCACCTGCTGGCATCTCCACAGTGGCCGACTATCCCAGCAACCGTCGATGCTTTCGCTCGTTCGGACGCCTGAAAAAGACTTCGTCTGTCAGCGTTAAGCTTACCAGCTACTGTCTTCTTTACTTTGTTGCTGACCGGGATGTGACAGTCCCAGCACGGAAATGAAGAAGAATTTACTCTTCTTCTCTTGGCCCGAGGATCAGTCACAAAGTCCCATATCCTCCAAACGTTTGACTGGTACACGCAGTGACGTCATTGAATTTTGCAATGATGCTAAACTAGAGAGAAGACGAAGAAGTAGACGATTCACGTCCACTTTTCTTTTTGTCTTTCTTATCTATCTTGTCCTCTGGAGCTTGCAATTTCTTCATGACTGTGTGTACCAAAGAGTCAGAAAGCGTATTCGTCTCCCGAGACACAAATTAGTTAGAGAAGCAGTAGGCTGTGATGTCACCGTGTCAGTCATGTCCCGTGTGTTTAGGGAGAGATTGAGGGGCTGCTGCTGACAGCCCTGCGTGTGCTGCAAAACTACTTCCAATGTTCTGCATCGCTGGAAACATTTATGTTGATGTCATTGCCGCGGCATTAGCTCCCATAAAGTGCAGGCCAGGGGGATGAGGAACATTCATCGTTGTCGGGCCTGGGTGGTGAAACTTGACGCCATATAATGAGAAAGCAACCCCTCCAAGGTTGGTACGCCTGGTAGGCCTAACGCTGACCACGCTCCTTTCATTCTCTGCGCATCGGGAGCTGACACCAGGAACAAAGATGGCAAGGCTCCCCTCTTCCCTGCCGGGAATGACGGAGCGTAATTATGCATACAATTACCCAAAACCCATCCTGGAGTTTCCAATAACTAATCGCTAGAAGAAACTGAAGGAGTATGGGAAATATCAAAAAGCAGGTGACAAAACATATGGAGCAGTCTAGTGTATTGCTGGTACAAAAGAAGCCGACGACGCTTGGTCATCCAAAGATAGCATTGTCTCCTTTCTTTTGCACTGGCCTTTCTCATAAAACTTCCTCCACTGTTCCACCGACCAACCACAAAAAACTGAACAAGGATGTTAGTAATAGTACATACGTTTTCTCTGCACCTACTACACGTTGGATGTGGATCTGTAGACACCGATGTCAAAAATCTTGAACAAGGAAACCCACTCACTCCAGGGCATTTCCTTTGTCTCTTTCGAGAACCCGAAGACTTTTTCCTTGGTTTAAACCCTGGTGAAAGCAAATTCTCCATCTCACAACGTAAACACACCATAGCAGATCACACCCACGCTGAGAACACCCCAGAGAGAAAAAAGTAAAAGGGAAAATATTGATAAAAATAAAAAACAGCAAACTAAACCAGCTTAAAACAATAGAAACCGTAATCACGTCCTATCTTAAGAACGGTAGGAAAAGTAACTGATGGTCAACGGAACACCAAGGGCAAATCTGGGTACTACAATACCCCGTGACCTGGTATAGATGCCAATAGTCCTGGATCTCACAAATTTGTTATTAATTCTACCAGTTTCCAGCTTGCACTAGTATTATCCTAATGTTAAGACCGAAGGTTTGTTTCGTATATGAACAACTGGTGGTTTAGATAAAACTTCCTTACCTACACCTTTCCAGTTTGCGTTTACTCTCTAGTCACCACAAACCTGGCTTAAACAGCATCACAATAAAGCAATGATCTATAATCACCAAAAGAAAAGGTTTTCTTTTAAAAAAGGCCCAATGGGTTTGTAGGAAATGACAAACCACTTCCTTACTAGAGCCCATCACTATCTTCTATATTTAAAGACAGTGAGGAAAACAACAAGCACTCTTACACATAACTACTATTAGATCATATGGACTGAAAATGCTCTGAATACAGCAATATTTCATACACTTCAAATAAGTCTAGAAAGAAAAAATTGCAACCATAAACCTTGTAACAATATGATTCTTTGATGAATGCTATGTCATCTCAATTACCCTGTTAAAGTGTCACCAACAGTATATCTTGGTCGCCTGCACATCACATCACACCACCTTTACTGTAGATCGCCAGTCCTTGAGAAGACTTCAAGTAGAGCAGACAGTCTACTATCTAAGCTAAAAATGGTTTTAAAAGACGAGATGTCATGTCTTCGACACAGACGTGAAAAACTGACCACTTAGCCTGTAGACATTAGAGGATTGTCGCCTACAGTTGGCAATAGCTTTTGCAGCTGCTCTTGAAAATCCTTTTTCATCTTACAAGTTTTCTGGCAGTCTGAAGCCTGTTAGAGTGAGAGGGGACAAACCCTGATGAAATTGAAGGAAATAGGGTTGCTTGAGACTACTTTTGATGCTGTGGCAGGAGTCTTGGGTGGTTCACCAACAATGTGAGAAGGTCCAAGAATCATTCTCTCTGGGGCCAAAATGGGGACATGAGTGTCACTATCGAGTTGCTGTGGGACTGAAACTTATTGATGACTTCCCTCAACATACTGAATGGGGGAAGGCGTAAACGTCCAAGGTGGACCAGTCCTGTAACATTGCAACTGTTGCCCCTCTGCAAGAGGTCCAGTGCTGGAAAGAGAAGACAGTAGTTCTTCAACGTAGCAATCAGGTCTATCGACGGCTTTCCCATGCAGTTTCTACAAGTCAGTGCACACTTGTGGAATCAGTGGTCATTATGTTGGTAAAACCACCTATCTGCAACGACTTAACTTGACTGCTAGGATGTTCAGTTTGCCTGAATGAAGTGGGTAATGATCTGGATGTGGTTATTATGAGCCCACAAATCAGGAGATCCTTGGCTGTTTGGCAAAGAGAGAACAAGTGTGTGCCTCTCTGATTCTGAAGAAGGCCAATGCTGTTACGTTGTCAGAGTGAGCCATGATCGACTTGCTGTACATCATCAAAAAAGTATTTGCAGGCCAAGTGTATTGCTTTCAGGGTTGTCTCACATTGATGTGGAGCTGCTTTTCCTATTGCAATCAAGTCCCTGCCACTTCCAAATTTTGCAGATTAGCTCCCAACCCAGATCTGAAGCATCCGAGTACAAAGTTAGGTATGGGTTCAAAGGAAGTAATGACTTCCCCACTGCGAACCTCCTTTCTTCAAGCCACCACTGAAGGTCTTCCTTGATCTTGGAAGTGATGGGGAAGACGAAACAAATCCAGGGAGGACTTCCTATGCCAAATGGTCTTTAGGAAGAACTGCGAGGTCTTAGTGCAGTGCTCTGTAGTGGGCACAAACTTCTCGATGGAGGAAAGGGTGTCCAAGAGGCGCATTCACTCATTTACCTCTTCCACTACCTCTGTAGTCCTTTTCTAGAGCAAAGAAGTCACCTTCTCTGACAGAGAACCGAAATTTCTGTAAGCCTGTTGTGTAGGCCATCAAGCTGATGGGCATTGATGTCAAAGGGGGTTCTGCATTGAATGGGATGGAATACCAATCTCTGAGAACTTCTATCACCCATGTTTCAGCCTTTCTTGTTTCCCATTTCATCCTGAAATGAAGAAGCCTGGCTCCTACCGGAGCACAGAGGACCTGATCTTCACTTGCTAGAGAGGTATGGTGGAGTAGTTTCTTGATCAGGCACACTGACTTGAGGTTAGTACAAGGTCGGGACTGAAATCTGGCTCTACCGCCTTGAAAGGGTCATTGCTGTAAGGAAGAGACAGCAGAAGCATCATCCGGCTGTCTTGGGCATCTGATGGCCTACATAAGGAGATCTTGAGTTGCCTTTTTCTGTAGCTGTGATGTTCTTTTGCCACAAAAGGAGTCATCATTTCCCAAAGATCATCACTTCTGTTTGCTCCCATGTTTCTTGGCAGTCTATTCCCTAGTGCTGTTCTATAATGTGTTACCTCTGAGCTACAGAAAAGGCAACTCAAGATCTCCTTATGCAGTCCACCAGATGCCTAAGAAAGCTGGCTTGCGTTAAACAGCAAATACATTGTAGAACTTACTGAAAATCTGAAAGTAAAACAATTGTTTTAAGGCAAACACCAAAATAATATTGCGATATTTCAGGTTACGACCTGATGAGAAAGAAAACTCTTAGGGGGCATGCACACCCTACAGACACCAAGATAAGCACAGCCAAAAAATGGGAGATATTGTAAGCACATGAAAACGGAGGCAGCTGTAAACACAATGGTAGGGTCAGGCCATCTCAAGTCACATAGACCATAGGCCTATCTGTTAGGATTTTCTTCTGTGAGACAATTCAGTAAACAGCTGAAGTGGCACTAAGCACAATTATTCTCAATATATGAAAGCGTAGGTTCGTATTCATGTCAAAACAGGTTAATTTTTATGAAAACTTCTTCAGAAGTAAATTAACAGCATCTTAAAATAATATACTATTTCATACCTACCATGCACATATGGAAAGAACAACCTATTAAAAATATCAAATACATGGCAAACTAGGTAATAATGCAACTTCTTACCGAAACTCGACCAACTAAACAGCCTATGGTCTCGAAACACGACTGAGCTATATTCACTTGTTGACCAGCTAGAGTCGGAGGCTCTAACCATGAGCGTAATCAACCCGATCGGGAGTATAATTGGGCTATGACTGGACTAATGGCTCCAGTGCGGGTCCAGTTATTGAGTCACTCATCCTGAAGAAGAAAAATGAAAATTAAAATTATTTATCATATTCATAATGCAATCAAAAATGGCTATCCAAAACAAAAAATAAAACATAATGTAGCTTACATAAATACATAATGAAACACTTTACGCTCCCTTTCAATTAGCCTTCCATATTTGCGTTCTCCTAGTCCGTGCTGGAATGTTGCCCTCCCCTTGCAACCGATTTTGTAGAGATTGAAAGAATCGATCACAATATGCCTCTACCTGCAACGATGAACACAACAGTATTAATCACTTCAACTCCATATCAAGGTACAGTCAGTATACTATATTCCAAAAATCAGAACCAAGTAAAAGGAAGTACTATGACATACCTGGCATGAACCGAAGAGACTGCATCAACACTGACATTGAACAAACCCTTATGGTTGTCAACCCACTTTGTTCCAGGTAACTGAATGTCCGCAGTGATGTAAGAATAATTACTTGGAGGTCGCTCCATCATAACTGGAAGACTGTGCTCACCTGTCTGCAGACATCCATCCCGTAAACTGGAAGCCACTGAAATAAAATTTCAGTTTATTATTATTATTCCCTAAAGACAGCAGTACTCTTTCCTGGATAAAAAAATGGTCATAAACTCAGAATATTAATATAAATATAATTTAATACATGAGTGAAAATGTAATTTCTTTATTACAACCACTAAAAACTACCCACTTTTATTAATTTTTCTTTCCTAACAATTCATAACTCTCCATTTGCCAGAATTTTTCCCTGTCTATCATGTGCCAATTCTTATCTTTGCCTATTCAGCGTAGGTGGGTTGGTTGTTTGGCCCTCTTGAAAATTAAAGGGAGCAGAAGGTTGCACCTTCTCTGTGTTACAATGCTTTGTCAATGTTGCTGCTTTTGCTCATTACTTAATTCTATGTAGGTTAGGTTAGAAGGGGTGGCATAAAAACAGCAAATTCAAATACCCAAGAACAGCCCTAGTAGTCAACAGTATTATTATTATAATTATAATTATTACTATTCCCTTGTGAACAACGCCAAAAAATCTCACACTACACTGAGATCCCCAATAAAATATGAACGTACATCCATGCTCATCAAGAGACAAAACATGATTCTTTTTGTATCTTCAAAAGTCTCAGACTATGTAACAGCTGCCAATTACGTTAGTATTAAACTTTTTTTTTTTTATTTCCAATGTCACACATGTCAAAAATCTTTTGTGTCGAATTCACAGCTAACACTATTTTCTTTAGGGTATATGAATATGATCTCTTTTATGTTATGGTGCAATTTGTAATCTATGCGGCATGAATTAATTTTTTTTTTTTCCCACTGCTTAGCTCAAAAGCATGGTGTGATAGGGTTAGCAGTCTCGTCAATGCCTGTGCACTTAACTTGCTACTCAAAGTGGTCTTCATACTACTACTACATAAAATAACAGTAGACCTAATAAGCTTAATGGTCATAACATTTTCAAAATAGGAATATTAATTCAGAAATTTTACTTCGAAGTTTTAAGTTATTTTAGGGTAAGTTCAAACTGTTTTGTACTGTGTTGTGAATTATTTAGAGGCATAATAAAAATAATCTAACATTTCTTAAATGTAATATTGTTTACTAAAGGATTTACTTGAAGAGATTAACCCATTCTTTGAAGAATAAAAGACAAAATAAAAGACAATGATTCTTTGACAGTGACCCAGACTGAGAGGCTGTCATAGAAGTCAAATGCCTGGTCAACTTGACAGGACACCATCTTGTCTGCCATTGTGGAGGGTGAGAGGGACAAGGAGAACGAGCCTCCGATTTAGATACCGCCTGATGTACTAGCCTATTGGTATCTGTTCGCCCAGGTCCACTGCATCTTCTAAATGAGTTCTTGAAATTAAAAGCTGCGACTCAACGAGATCTCTGTTTCAGAGCGCTGACAAGGACTCCAAATCTACTAACCCCACCACCTTCGACAAGGCTGTGTCCCTCCTAGCCAAGAGAGAAGGTCGGACCCACAAAGTAGCACTAAGGTGGCCTTGATACGAAATGGCCCTTAGCCCCAGACTGCATGCCTGACAAGGAGGAAGAACTGACTGAACCTCCCTCAGCTCGATCCGACGCTATCCTGACTACCATGGACCACACGTCCAACCGAGATCACCGTCTGGAAGATGGTACAAGCAGTAGCCTCCATAGCAAAAGAAAACCTCTGTGAAGAAAATAATGGACCTTCAGAGCTAATTGATCCAGGGTCAAAACAGCCTTAAGACAGATCACGTCTGAATTAAGGTGACTGGACATCAGCTGAACCACACTGGTGGAATAATATTTACCATGCCACATGGACGTGCGATGACATGAGTACGATCTGGAGACAGGGAACGACGTCGAAGTGAACTTCCTGAAGGAGACTGATGCCTAAGGTCCTGGTCTTTGGAAGGCAAATGAGGAACATGTCCGCAGATCAGTCACCTCATGTTCTCAACTGCCAACCACAACACATTAGCAGAGAGAATAATCTTTGGAAGGTGCAGGAGACACTGTCTTAGCAGGCACCTTCGACCTCTTAATCGGAGCCTTATCATCTTTACGACGGACTGGAACGCTTGAGATGGAAGGCTAACACTTCCACGCCCACATACCTGATCATACGTGTAAGGGAGAGACACAACCATGTAGAGAAGTCGGCAAAGCACTCCTCTAAACTCACAGAAGACGACCGCCACAAAGTCCATAATTCTCCAACGTTTGACTTGAGGGGGGAGGAGGGGGAGGAGATGAAGAAGCAGAAGGAGATGAATGAGAGAGCTCACTCCCTCTACGACATCTCTTGCGAGAAGGAGGAGAAGAATCACTCCTTCTACGACTCTTCTTGCCAGAGAGAGCAGAATACCTTTCCTGAAAAAGAGAGTCCAGCCTCTTGACCATAGCTTAAAAAAACATCTCCAAAGGCTTAGAGAGAGGTTGTGATGACTTCATAGGCGAAAAACAATGGGAGGTAGCGATGCCACCGTAGCTGGCGTCAAAGGCTTAGAGGATGCTGGGAGTGACATCATGACATCTCATAGGAGAGCCAAAGTAGTGTAGGCTTGAAGGTGAGGGGGGGGGGGGGGGGGGGGGGGGGGGGGGAAAGGGGGGGGGGGGGGGGGGGGGGGGGGGGGGGGGGGGGGGGGGGGGGGGGGGAAAGACTGCTGAGCAGGCCAGCAGAGGTATGAGCAGTCAAGAAATGTGAGAGTAGACCATCCAAAGAGGGGGCACCCCGTAAGCCTAGAGATGCCCAAACAGCTGCCATCTGTTTGATTTGGAATCTGATATAAAGGAAGCAGAAAGCATTGCCTCCTCCCTCTAGGGAAGGACATTACATCTCACAGGAGTTGGGGCTACATTAAACATTATCTTATCCTGAGCAACTCCCGATAACTCCAACAACGAATCAATGGAAGAAAAGGAAGGAGACACCCGTACACCCAATGCAGAGGGAATGCCTCTGGCAGAAGATGCTGAAATGTCCAAATGAGGAGGCGAAAAACCCTCTCAAGAAAGACGAGTAGATACTCTATGATGATCCCTCTTCTTGTAGAATGCCCTCCACTGCGACACAGGCCAGGAAACGACATTCCAGGAAAGGATTAGTAATGTACAAAAATTAGATCGGCACCTACTGCATGTAGGCACATGCGTTGACGAGGCCTAGAAGAATTGGAGGACTTCATGACAATCAACAAGGCACACACACACACACACATAGAAACAAATAAATCATGGGTAAACAAGCAACCGGCTTGGGAAGGAGAGCGCAAGTGACTACTCTCCAAGGCGGTCAAGAAAAGACTGGCGTGTCACGGGGTTCTATGCCTGGTTGGTGACCAGTTTTCCACCTTGTATACGCATGAGTTGCTAATGCCACAGATTCCATGCTTTTACAATCTTTGATTGTTTTTAATCAGTCTCCAGCTGACACAAGATTATCCTATTGTTATGACTGAAGGTTTGTTCTGTGTATGAACAATGATATACTTTGCATTGAATTTTTAATATTCTAGGGAAAATTTGACTAGATCACATGTTTTCAGAGGAAAAAATAAATTCGATAAAAGAAATCTAATGAATACTGTACCTTCACCTGTGTTACTGAGTTTTCCACAATGGATACTTTGACAGAAACATAAATGATTGAACTTACAGTGTATCCAACTGGTGTTTCAATGGTTTTTTCTCATTCTTCTTCTGACAAGATATGTGATAAAATGTGAACAACAGATGATGCTGGTCCCCTAGCACTGGTGGAAGCTTGATTTTAAATTCATCATAGAAGTCTGGAGATTTATTGTGATAAGTGACAGCAGTGTAAGCTTCAGTGGCAAATTCTGGGCAGCTTGACTTCCCAAATATTACACACATGGCAGCATGCTCTTCTTCTCCAGCCATAAACTGAACCTTGACTGCTATGTTTCGTGCTGATCCTAAGAGAAAGGTACAAATGATGATAATGATGATCATAAGAATCATTACCAATACTAATTATTCTTATTTTAAGAAGGCCACAGATAAACACTTAATCTCATTTAGTTTACAGTTCCTTCTACATATTGTATATACTAATCACACAAACTGAAAACAAAATTCTCACATAATCGCTTTAAATGGTTTGTTACTAAAACCTGACATCTATTGCAAACTAAAGTACAGGCAGTCCTGCGTTATCAGTGGTTCCGGTTAATGGTGTGATCCGTTTTTTTATGGGGCTTGTCTAGTGCCATAAAATGTGCGATTTATGGCACCACAAAAGGCCAATATATACCTAACAGAGGCACTAAGGGGTTATCTGCGCCATAAGCCCCATAAATTGCCGAGTTTTTGGTTAATGGTGGTTTTCGTTTATCAGCAACCCTCCGAGAACCGGACTGCCTATATGGACATTCCCTTATGTTGATAAATTTACTTAAGATACTTACCTCAATAGGATGATCTTTTTTGAGAATCCCATAAGTCCAACAGAGGTTTGAACTGTTTTAATTTGTTGTTATCATACTCTATTTCATAAAATGTGTCATTTGTTTCATACACAGGTTTGACGGATGTTAATCACTGACAGCAATGAGTATATTGAGCGGCCCCTAGATTTGCAATGCAAGACTTATGTAAGTACATTCAGAGATACACAAGACTTTGGAGAAATGGTACAAATTGTTTATAAGCTATTACAATGAAGATAATATAACAAAAACTAAATCCTCTGCTTGCAGGCCAGACGGTTCACAGCTAAGGGCTTCCTGGTACTAATTCATTTTAATTATCTCAAGAGGGGTTGAAATAACGAGTTCAAATGGACTGTAATGTGCAGCAGTCCAAGATTTTCAGAAAAAAATTAACAGAAGTCTTTTTATTTGTCCTTTACAGGCCTTTAATTATTTATTATATAGTGATTTTCAAATGCATGTATGATACATTACATCCTATCTAGTATTCTATATCTTAAAATCATAAACTTAATATCACTTTGCTACACGTGTGAATCATGACCCCAATGTTTAGTGTGTGTGGTGGTAATAAAACATCTTTTTACTTCTGTTACTCAATTACACAGTAATGTCACTTTACCCCCTATCACAGTAATTAATATTGCAGTAAAACTATATTTAGTAACTCACTTTGATGCATGCAAATCAGTAGCTCAATTTCTGGAACATCATATTTATTCCATTACATAGCAATGGAGTTCAGCAATTTTGACTCACTGAAGCCTCATTATGATTCTTACACAAAAACTGCAGTATTAAATATCTAATATGATTTGGTATTTTTTGATTGACATGTACTGTTTTTAATGCTCTGCTTGTATTTTGTTGTCTTCATGGTGGGATTCTGTCCTGTAGGTAATCTAAATTTTTATAATAAAATTTATTATTTGGATACTTACCCACTGTAAAAGGTGGATTATATCTCCATGTCAATAGGCGAGTCAGCATTCAAACAAACGAAGATCTCTTGGCTGACCCAAAAGATAGTCTAGTTCACTTGTTCTCCACAAGGTGTGTTCGAATGTTTTAGTGCTAGTAGCCAATTCTCTTCACAGCCCATTAGTGCAGAGATGTTGGGTGGAATCTACTTTAACAGTAGGTAAGTATCTCAATGATAAATTTTAATGAAAATTTATATTATTTGGGATGAATCTTACCTACTACAAAAGTAAGTTATGTTGATTCCCATATTGAGAAAAGGATGGTGGGTAGTGCAGCTAAAGAAATTCTGCTCAGCCAAGAGAGCTAGGGATTCTTGTATGAAATCCAAAACATTGTTACCTGCTCTGGAATCGCTTTTGGATAATACTGCTGCCAGAAGGTGGACTCCATTCAGAGTGCAAGGCTCTCATGTGTGTACAGCCAAGAGCAGCCTTGCAGAGAAAACCATTTGTCTTCAGCCAGAATGAACAAAAGTGGTGTGGTGGGACCTGTTCTTTGGTTTGAATACCCAGGATCAAATAGAGCCTAAAAGATTGCTCTTTCTTTCATTTCAGGGAGACTTTTACCACTATTACCCTGGGGTCTTTACAAATTTTTAATGCAATTTTTACACCTTAAGATAATGAGCAGCAAAACCTAATAGCACATCCACTGTGCAGTATCAATTACTTTCTCAGAGACAAATTCTTCAAAACACTAAAGACAAGCAAACTCTCTACAATATGAATACTTACCTTCAATAAAGGTAAGAGATCTGGATTAAATGCTTAACAAAAATAAGACATCGCATCTTAGATAAAGGAGTGTTAGGTTTTCTAACACCATAAAATAAATGGTTACCTCTACCCCTAAATAAATCTTAATTGCTCTAACAGGCCAGAGCACTTAACTCCACCAGAGAAACATCAACAGTCAGAAGGTGACTCTCCAATAGCAGAAGACAGAGGAATAGCCAAGAAATATTGAGAATGAGACATAGAAACAGATGAAATAGGGTCAACAATTGATTAAAGCAACATAACCGAGATAGAACACCTCGCTTCAGACATATCATAATTAATACATAATAACATGTATATAGTACCTGCATTCTTACTATTGTTGGTTTTAGCAACCTCATCAGTAGCATTCGATGATGGTGAGGTCTAAATACTAGTGAAGATTTACGCTTCCCAGAGCAATCTTTTGGCTAATGCATTAAACGGGATGAAACCGTGAAAAAGAAGAGGTAGGAGTCGGAGGGCACAGAACCCCATCACCCCGAGAACTGACCCAGTTCCCTGGCAGCACAAGTCAGTCCTAGGCTTGGGCTACATACAGGCGAAGCACCAACACCATACTCTACAAGGGGAATGATCGAAATGATCATACACTATGGATGGACTCAGAATGGTTCCCTATCATAAATTCCCAGTCAACACCTTTAACAGTCTAAAATAAGGCTTACATACATCCTGTTCTAGCTTCTCCATATGCTTTTCCTGAACCGAAAGGGGAGCAGAAGACAGACTAAAGAGGAAATCCAGTACTAGCTATACATGTATTATTAGACCTAGCAGAGGAAAAAAGCATATACACTGAATTAATAGGGGTAACTATAGACAAAGGTTCACCAGGAAGGAGAAAAAGACAGGTTTATGATCTGACCTAACTAATTGCTTCCACAATCTAACTGCTTACCCTTTTTTTCCTATATCTGACACTTTTACACAAAAGGTCCTTAGGCCAATCCCTCCCACATTCCTCACATCTAATTCCTAGATCAAACTCTGTACCCGTTCAGCTGGTACAAACATTATGCTAATGTACCTCATATTAGGCATCCTGCTTACAAAGTAATCATTCCTACATAACCTGATGTTATTTGCTTTGTTTGTGGTGGAAGACATCCCAAGGAACTGACAGTTTACTTGTGAACCTAAGTTCTGGAGAGAAGAGGCGAGGCCTTTCAGACCCACTGGTTTTGCTATGACACACCCCTGGCTCCTCCCCCTGATAGTCGTAAGAGAGCACAAACCACGCCCATCGGGGCGGAGCAACCAGAGAAGTGCGAGTTGACAGGAATCAAACCGCCATATTTGAAGTTGCAAGTTGCTATGAAGTATATCTGTACTTACCATTCCATTTTCCTGTTGTGAGATTTATTTGAGATTGCAAATTACTACAAGTAGTAACTTAAGTTCCAATTTGTGAATTTTAACATTTTCCATTCCTCTTTATATTCTAAGATAATATACGTAATGTGACAGTAGTTCACCTCCCCTTTCCAAGATATTCCTATCTTGTTACCTAAAAGTTGCATTACCTCTAAATGCGAAGGAAACGAGTCTAAGTATAACCTTAAAGAAATTTATGAATAATTGAAAAATGTTATGGTTGGCCTTCAGAAACATGTAAGCTGTTGACTTTTGTTAGGTAGTTACTTTACAAATTCTTTATTTCCTCCAGAATGGTCTCCTCGGTTTCGGGGGTAAGGTCGCGGAGGGTGAACTAGACCTGGTCTGAAAGGCCCTGCCTCTTCTCTCCAGAACTTAGGTTCACAAGTAAACTGTCAGTTCTAGAGAGAGAGGCTTCAGCCTTTCAGACCCACTGGTTTTGCTCACCCGATACTTCAGGGGGCATGAAGATGAAGTCCTGCAACGACTGCATCGAAAGCTCCCTGTAGACCGAGGAGAGCATAAAATGACCCAAATACAGAGTTGCTTTTCCAATTCATTCTAGTCATTATCTCTTGCAGCGTAACACCATTATACATCATCCTTGAAGCTGCTTGACCTCTGATAGAGTGGAAATTGGTGGAGTGTTTTCTGGCATTGGGATCAGCTCTGAAAATACAGTCCCTGAATAGCTGCCTCATCTTTGGAAGGGACATGATCTTGAAGTTTTCATCCAGCCAAATATGGTCTTCCTATCTATGTTCCTTTCTGCACGATTTTTATTTGTGTACTTCAGATAAAAGTTTAATTGTCTAACTGGACAAATTTTTGGCTTAGTAGGGTGACACCTAAAGCTGAATTCAATAGGAGTGTAATTGTTTCTCTGATTCTTGGCCATGAAGGAAGGGTGGTTCCTTAACACAATGGTTTCTGGCGTGAAAGTGCTCTTGGAGATACATAGATGATTAAATTGGTTAGCTCTCAATGGGCAAGCCAAAGCTACGAGGAATAAGGTCTTCTGAATCATGAGCAGCATAGAATCATCTCTTGTAGTGTTGAGGAAGGAAACTACTTTATCAAGATCCCAGCCTGGAAATTGATGAGAATTGCTGGGTCTTCTTCTATTTACTCCATCAAGCATAGCTTTAATATACTTGTCTTCTGCTAGACAATAATTGGGAAAGTATCCCTTCAAAACTGGTCCAAGAGCAGCTCGATATCCTTTTAGTGTGTTGTACGCTAGGCCTTGTCTATTAATTCGTTAAAATAGAGTAACAGTGATAAAAGAGGGAACTTGTTGTTACTTCCATATTTATTGTGTATGAACTCTTTAAAGCTACTGAAGAGATTTTGGTACTTGGCCAAGGAGCTGTCTCGTAATTGGAAGTAATTTTGTTGCATATCTCTGGAGGAAATATGGAAGGTAGTGATCTTTTATATTCTGAAGGCGATCAAATTTAAGTGGTGTTGTGCTAAGGGTAAGGTACAGTCCATATGAAGTATCTGGCAGCCTTCTGCTTTGACTTTGTACTTCGGTATTCTTGGAAGACTGTCTTGACTAGAGGAAACCATGGTTCCGTTTCTGGGAAATAGTGCAGAAAGAGCATGTTGTTATTACATTCGTTATATATCTTAAAAGCAACTTTATGCAGTAAGAAGGGCCTGGGGGAAAAGCATAAAGAGGAGAAGAACTTCCCAGCTAATGTGAAAGAGCATTATTACCAATTGCTTTTGTGTGTTGGGTACGGAAGTACAAAATCTTTTACATTTAGAATTAAAGCCATTGGTGAAAAGGTCTATTTCAGGAAAGAATTCATATCTGTGCAAATAAATTGAATAGATTATCGTCAAGAGTGGCTTCTGGATGTATGGAACCAAAGTCTCTCGATAGGAATCAGCCATCACATTGCTTTTCCCTTTAATCCATTTAGTTTGAACCTGTCTATGTTGTATTTTCCTTGATGTCTAGTAACACTTTGATGGCCTCCTGGGCCGATTTGTTCCTAATGCTACCATGTTTTTTTGACCCAACAGTTTGTTACTTGTGAATCTATGTGAATTAGTACTACTTGTTTCTTAGTTTGTCTCTGAAGCGTTTTATACAGTAAATGCATGCAAGTAGTTCTCTAATGTTAATGTGCAGAGTATTCTCATTTTGTAGCCATGTATTATTAGTTGAGAGTATCCCATGTTCTCTACTAATACTCCACCCCAGCCAAAGTTGGATGCATCTGTGAATAGTTCTAGATCTACTGATTATTAGAATGTTTATATCACTATACATATTAGTCTGTTTCCAATTTCCATTCTTCTAGAAAGGATTTGAAAGAAGGAGGAATGAGTCTATATCCTTTAGCAAAATATCTATGAAACCTGTGAAGGAATTTAAGATGGTTATCTACCATAAAAGGTGTAGTAGGAACAGAAGTTAAGTGATCCTATCAATCTTTGATATAATTTGAGGTCAGACCTAGTTCAAGTTGGATACGGTATTGGCAAGCCTGATACATTTATCAATGTTTTTCTGCATTGGTCTCATTGTTTTGTTCTCCAAGTTATAATGAACTCCCAGGAACTCTATCTTTTGCACTGGATGAATAACAGACTGTTTTTAATAGATATTTGCCAACCCAGCTCCGTGAGCACTTCAATGACTATTTGGATGTGAGCCTCGCATTTGTGAAAGTCATCTGCCAATATGAGTATATCATCTAAGTAATTAAAAGATGAGTATATAGTAATTTAAACTTCTATGTATTTTAACTACTGATACATTAGTTGGGAAAAGATGTAGGGAGCTGTCTTTAACCCGAAGGGAACAACCGTCCATTTGAATTTACGTTTTCCTAATTTGAACGTTAACGAATCTTTGAGCACTTGAATGAAGATGGGACGTGCCAATAAGCATCCTTTAAATCAAGTCTACATGCCCAGTTGTTTAAATGCAAATAAAGGGAATATAGTTTTAGGTTTCAGCATAGAGAAAGAAGGTTTCTGATCATAGTATTAAGGCATTTCATATCGAAGATTAGGCGAATGCTCCCATCGGGGTTTAAGCTTGTAAAATATGTGGTTAGAGTAATAAAAAGCATTCTGTTAATTTGTTCTATTACCCCTAGGTCTAGTAATCTGTTACATTCTCTCTCTAGTATTATTTCTCTTGCTAGGAGAATAATATCTATCAACCCCTAATCTTTTCAAAGTCTTTGAGACCTTATTTTTATTGCTAAATGGGAGTCTCACACCCTTACTGATCAACGTTGCATGCAAAAGAAGAATTTGGGAGTTTTTGCAATTTTTAAATTTATTTGTCAACGACCTACCTATCCCACTTACTGGAGGGGCGTGAGAGGTTTCCTTGGAGCTAGAGGCTTCTGTAGGGAAATTTAACTCTTCTAATATCATTGAATTGTTAGTGGGTACCTTTGCCAAATTTTTATTTTTACTACGTGTAGCTCCAGGTTATTTCCTCTTGGTCCCAGCAGGGCTCGATGGTATAAGAATTAAAGCATAATTAGTTTTGTTTCATATCTTTGACGTCTGAATTAATTGCTGTCTGTCCCCCTGTACTCTTCCCCCTCTTCGGCCACCTCTCTTGATACCAATCGCCTGTAGGGATTGAACCTATTCCTGAACCCAAAGCTTCCCCTGAATCCTCTGTATAAAAAATTAAATTCCCTCTGGGGTAGCCCCTGATGCTTGCCAAAGTTGAACCTTCCACCTCTAGAGGTAATGTCCCCTCCTCTAGGAAGGGGACCGCCTCGAAAGCCACCGAACAAGCAATAGCTTTCCTTTGATCATCTGATGAGAACCCATATATCATTAGTTTCAGCTTTAATAATAGCATCTCTCGTATCTAAATTGAGGTTCCTGGGTAAAGATCTACTTCTGAATGATCGGATTAAACTTTTAATTAGATCAAGTGTTTCCTGAAAGGCCCAATTATCACTTTAGTAATGAAATCATATCGTTAATCTTAGAGGGGTAAGCTAATTGTGCCAGAGCTGCATGTCCTTGAAAAGAAAAGAAATATAGCCATTTTAATGTTTTCAATATCAAAGTGAAATTTTTTCTTGAAATCTTCATTAAACAACCTGCCACTTGGCCAAAGTTCAACTTTGGCAAATTTATCAATTTGAAAAGGTCTGCAAGTTCTTTATTATGATTACAAACAAAGAATTGATCATGAGAGTTTTTGTCTCCTTCACTTAATGTTAATGCAATTAGAGAGTCATTCAATTGTATTTTCCCATCTCTATGAATGGAGGGCACAGCATTAAAATTGTTAGATATATAAGTAGGAATAGGTTTGTTAAAGGTAAGAGGGTTAAATTCTTCATAGTCACTACTATCTTCATTATAAGTTGTAAATAATTCTTCATTTGCATTCTCAGGTAAATCTACTTTACGGCGAGGGCACTTAGGAGGCAGGAGTATTGTCATTCCTTTTTGCAGTCGAACCACTTCTGCAATAGGAGTGAAAAACCTAGACTTAATTTTGATAATAAAAGTTTAACTGATGTCTATAATATGGCTCATGAATTTACAATCAGGTTGTGACAGCAGCAGACCTAGAAGGCTGAAGCCAGGCAATCGGGTTCTAGGCTCAAATGGCCTTCATCGGTTACTAACTCAGGTCAATCGGCATCCTCTCACTAATATCCCATACTTAAATTTATATAGCCTCTACAGTAATCATCTTATATATTATATAGCCGACCTGTCAGAAATTCTTAAGACGCAGTTCTCCCATGGTACAAGGGGTAAACCATTATATCGAAAGGAAACGAGTGTGATATAAAATTCTACCCATTAGCTGAGGTAGGCGCAATTATACCGCCTTAGACAGGAACCCCTCCAGTTAAATGTCGACGATAGGATCTCGGTGGATAGGCGGAAGGGAGCGGCTAATAGGTAGCCTAGATTGACGTAGTATGTTAAACTTAAAGTTAGAAAAAGTTAGGCTAGTTAGGCTACTCAGCTCGTAAGGCAAAACTAGTTTAACACCTCACCTTACAACATTAATTACCTTTGTCATATAAGTATCTAGTCCTTATAATGTTTAGGCTCACTTTACACATAGTTAGGATTATATGATAATGTACTTCGGTCTCGAACTTTATCTAATCTTTTTAAACGACGAATTATAACTACCGCACGGTCTGTTCTGGCTCATTGTTTACCTTTTACTGCCATGCTTGTGACGTCATCAGTCTATATCCTGCTGCTATCCGAGAGTTTTTATATAAAAACAGAATATTAAACCTTACCCTTTCTCCACTAGTTTCAATAATGTTTGATTCTGTAATAATAACAATTGAAGAATTTCACTATTGGAAGGTCCTGGCTGGTTTCTTCCGTTTTGGGACCTCTCTTCTTTTGGGTTGTGCCGGTGGAATATTGTCATCATCGCTAGTTTCGCTGAGATTATGCACATCTGCTGATACTACGACTTTTTTGGACATTTTAATAGTTGATTAAGTCGTTGTCCTTGTAACAATAATTAGGGGAGGGTTGTAGTAATGGTGAGGTGTAACAGGTGTTGCCTGTGTCCTGTCAACTTCAAATATGGCGGTTTGATTCCTGTCAACTCGCACTTCTCTGGTTGCTCGCCCCGATGGGCGTGGTTTGTGCTCTCTTACGACTATCAGGGGGTGGGGGAGGAGCCAGGGGTGTGTCATAGCAAAACCAGTGGGTCTGAAAGGCTGAAGCCTCTCTCTCTAGAAGATTAAAATTACAGTACCGTGACAGGAGCAAACAGCCAAATTAACAAAATGGAAACAATCGTCTATGCAAAATGGTGGCAATGAGAATTTCGACTAGCACTAAAAACATTCAGTCACACCTGGTGGAGAACAAGGTGAATTAGACAAATCTTCCAGGTCAACCGAGCGGTCTTCTTCTCTTGTTTGAATGCCAATTCGCATATCAGCATGGAGGCTAACTTTAACAGTAGGTAGATTCTTCACAAATAATGTCTATACACAAGCCACATTTGGAAAGTTTTCAAAATCATCTATCATTGTTTTAACAAAAGATGATTTTGAAAACCTTTTAAACTTAACTGTACAGCAAAGAATTAAAATCATCAAAAATTATAAACTAAAAATATGAACTAAAATCTGAATGAAGAGGTTCAGTACATATGCGTTAGTGGAAGAAAGTTGTGATTCACTGATCTGATCTGGTGATCAACCCTTAAACGCCTATTTGACGTATTTTACGTCGAGATAAATTGTCTGTTGGGTGCGATTGGACGTATTTACGTCGACATAGAAAAGTTTTTTTAAAAAATTCGCGGAAAAACAAAAAATACTTATAGGCCTACCAGCCAAAAACTTCTGAATCACGCGCCTTGGGGGATGCTGGGAGTTCACGGATCAAGTGTTTGTTTACAATCGTTACACAGGCGCGCAAGCACGAATTTAATTTCTTATCGCACTAAAAAGTATCAGTGACATATCTCAGAAATTATTTCGTCACTTTGACATAATTTGTTTTTGCACCATTTTAAATTAGCCGTTACATGGAGTATTATATATGAAAATGTGCACAATTTTATGCACAATACAACTAAAAAAACAAAAACAACCCATGGTTGTAGCTTTTATCAGTTTTGAAATATTTTCATATAAATAACGATAAGTGCCAAAATTTCAACCTTCGGTCAACTTTGACTCTACCAAAATGGTCAAAAAAACGCAATTGTAAGCTAAAACTCTTATATTTAGTAATATTCAATCAGTTACCTTCATTTTGCAACAAATTGGAAGTCTCTAGCACAATATTTTGATTTAGGGTGAATTTATGACAAAAAACTTTTTCCTTACGTCCGCGTGGTAACTCTTCCGAAAAAATCATACGTGCGATTGTCATAATGTTTGCACCATTTTAAATTAGCCGTTACATAAAGTTTTATATATGGAAATGTGCGCAATTTCATGCACAATACAACTTAAAAACACCATGGTTGTAGCTTTTATCAGTTTTGAAATATTTTCATATAAATAACGATAAGTGCAAAATTTCAACCTTCGGTCAACTTTGACTCTACCGAAATGGTCGAAAAATGATATTGTTATGATACATAAAGTTTCATACATACTTACCTGGCAGATATATACTTAGCTTTCGACTCCATCGTCCCCGACAGAAATTCAAATTTCGCGCACTCGCTACAGGTAGGTCAGGTGATCTACCGCCTGCTCTGGGTGGCAGGACTAGGAAACTATTCCCGTTTTCTATCAGATTTTCTCTTCCACCTGTTCTCCTGCGGGGAGGCTGGGGGTGGGCCATCAATCGTATATATCGCCAGGTAAGTATGTATGAAACTTTATTGTATCATAACAATATCATTTTCATACATTCAACTTCCCTGTCAGATATATACTTAGCTGATTGACACCCTTTGGTGGAGGGCAAGAGACAGCTAACTACTGAATAGACAGGTAAACAAACATATGTTGTAGGCATTAATAGACCTTGGTTCCTCACCTGATCAGGTGGAAGACTTCGTGGCTACTGCCTAGGAGTCTGCTTCACCTCAAGAGCCTTAGCGAGATAGTGATCTGCGGCCAAGAGTTCTTGTGGGTCTGTCAATGGGGTCTTATCCACTTACTCGGCAGAGCCAGACTGGCATTTGTCAATGGGTGCTAATCCGCTTATATGACAACACGCCTTCTTTAAGGAGCACACAACCGATCCCGATCACCCGATCCTAACACCCGTGTTAGTTCTAAGATTGCCAAGAGCTATCCCCAAACTCTTAGCAAACAACCAAAAACTCGATAAACGCACACACATAAAGAACAAAAAATATTTTTGTACCCCTCTAAAAGTCAGATACCACTAGATCCCTTACTGAAGTAAAGCGACGGCCACCTGTGCGACATCTGACACTTCTTCCAGCAGGAAGCCAAGAATGTATCCGACAAGAGGTTACGTACACACAATTTAAGGATCGGCGCTTGCTCCAGTACCCAGAACCGTCTGCGCTGACACAAACGGACCTAGAGAAAAACATTTCTCATACGTTACGCGCACATCCTTCAAGTAATGAGATGCAAACACCAAGTTGCACCTCCAATAAGTTGCATCCAAAATATTCTTGAGAGACATATTTCTTTGGAATGCAATAGATGTCGCGATGGCCCTTACTTCATGAGCTCTTACTCTTAACAGTTTAAAAGAGTCATCTGGGCCAGTTCTTATGCGCCTCCGAGTAATAACGCTTTTGTTTTTACAAAGAAGGCTAAGGCATTCTTAGACATCGGTCTTTTGGGGTCCTTTACCGAGCACCATAGACTGTGCGAACCCCCCAACTGCTTCTTTCTGTCCAGATAGAATTTAAGCGCTCTGACCGGGCAAAGAGACCTCTCTGCCTCTCTGCCTACTAGACTAGCCAGGCCTTTTACCTCGAAGCTCCTGGACCTGGGTTTCGAGGGATTCTCATTTTAGCAAGAAAGAGAGTCTGGAACGAACAAATCGCAGAGTCTCCCTTGAAGCCAACTCGTGACTCAAGGGCATGCAGCTCGCTGACTCTTTCGCCGTAGCAAGAGACAGCAGAAACAGACACTTCCTTGTATATCTCGAAAGGAAGCCGTGTGAGGTGGTTCGAACCTTTCAGAAGATAGAAATTTTAGGACCACGTCCAGATTCCAGCTCGGAACTCTGGGTTCTATTGATTTGGATGTTTCGAAGGAACGAATGAGATCATGTAAATCCTTATTATTGGCCAAATCTAATCCTCTGTTCCTGAATACAGCCGAGAGCATACTCCTGTATCCCTTAATAGTTGGTACAGAAAGATGCGATTTCTCCTTCAGGAAAAGAAGGAAATCTGCAATTTCGGTCACAGAGGTATTGGAGGAGGACAGCTTCTTCGACCAATACACCAACATTCTGAACACCTCCCACTTCGATTGTATACTCGCATAGTGGATGATCTCGCGGGCTCTGGCAATTGCGCTTGCCGCCTGCGAGAAAACCCTCCTCGCTCTGACAAGTCTTTCGATAGTCGAAAGGCAGTCAGAGCAAGAGCGGGTAGGTTTTGTGATGGATACCTCTCGAAGTGGGGTTGTTTGAGCAGATCTGTCCTGTTTGCAAGAGATCTGGGGAAGTCCACCATCCACTCCATTACCTCTGTGAACCAATTCGGGATGGCCAATATGGGGCTATCAGAGTCATCCTTGTCCCCTTCGAAGCCATGAACTTTCTGACCACTTCCCCCAGGATCTTGAATGGAGGAAAAGCGTACACATCCAGTCCAGGCCAGTTTAGGAGCAAGGCGTCTACTGCATAAGCTCTGGGATCGTTCTACCAGAGAGCAAAATGTGTCATCCTCTTGGAGAGGAATGTGGCGAACAGGTCTATTTGGGACTTCCCCAAAGAGACCAAAGACTCTGACACACTTCTGAGTGGAGGGTCCATTCTGTGGGAAGGACTGGAACCTCCTGCTCAGTCTGTCCGCTCTCACGTTCCTCTCCCCTTGGACAAACCTTGTTAGCAGAGTTACATTCCTTTGATTCGCCCAAATCAGTAGATCTCTTGCCAGTTCGTATAGGGCGAGAGAGTGAGTTCCTCCTTGTTTTCTCACATAAGCCAGAGCGGTGGTATTGTCGGAGTTTATCTGCATTACTCTGTCTCTGACTATGTGTTCAAAGCTCTTTAACGCCAGATGAATTGCTAAGAGCTCCTTGCAATTTATGTGCCATGACACCTACTCTTCCGACCAGGTGCCTGACACTTCCTTGGATCCTAAGGTTGCATCCCAACCTGTCTCCGACGTCTGAAAATAATATCAGGTTTGGGTTCCCCACTTCCAGGGACACACCTGTTGTCCTCTAGAGGGGGTAACCACCACCTAAGTGATTTTTCACTTCTGTCGGGATTGGAAAAGTAGTCGGAGAGCTGTCCTGTCTTCCAATTCCAACTCCTTCTCAGGAAGAACTGTAGAGGACAGAGATGCAGTCTTCCTAGAGGAAAGAACTGTTCCAGCGAGGAAAGGGTCCCCAGAAGGCTCAACCATTTCCCTCGCTGGGAACTGCGCTCCTTCCCTAAGAAGCTGGATACTGTGGCGCAACCTTTCGTTATTCTCTCTTGAGAAGGAAATACTCGAAAACCCCGAGAATCCATCCGAATCCCCAGATAAAACCATGTTCTGGCTGGGGATCATCTGAGATTTCTCGAGGTTTACGATCAATCCTAATGACTTTTGTCAGTTATAAAGTTGTTGAAAGTCCTCCCCAAACACTGTTTTTGAGGACCTGGCCTGATGAGCCAGTCATCCAAGTATAGGGAGGACGTTTATTCCCATCAAACTGAAGATTGTCTTGCACATTCTTCATCTTGTCTGTAAAGACTTGAAGAGCCGTGGACAGGCCGAAACACAGGGCCCTGAACTGATAGATCCTTCCCTCCATCTTGAAACGAAGGTACTTCCTCGACGAATGATGAATCGATCGTTTGGGAATTAGGCGTCTTGAAGATCTAGGGACGCCATCCAATCTCCTTGGCGAAGGGCTGCAAGGACTGAAGCCGACGTTTCCATGCTGAACTTTGGTTTTTCCACAAATCTGTTCAGCGCACTTACATCCAGTACTGGTCTCCACCCCCCCGAAGCTTTTGCCACTAGAAACAAGCGATTGTAAAACCCTGGGGAGTTGTGATCCAGTACCAGCTCAATTGCTCTTTTGTTCCACATCTGTTCTACCATTTGACGAAGAGTATCCATCAGTACAGGGTCCTTGTATCTGGCGGACAGTTCCCTCGGTGTTGATGTCAGGGGAGGGCTGTCCTTGAATGGGATATAATATCCCTTCTTGATGATCGACATGGACCAAGTGTCGGTTCCTATGTTTGCCCAGGCTTCCGCAAAATCTTGTAACCTGGCCCCTACAGGTGTTTGGAGAATCGTTCCCTCATTTCCCCTTCTTGAAGGGCCGGAAGGAAGATCTTCCTCTTCTTTCTATGGTCTTTTCTTCTGGAAATCGATCTAGCTGGAGGGCCTCCTCGAAAGGGCTGCTGCTGCGTTGGACGAGCCCCTTTCTTTTCCTCATTGGCCACAGGCCTATTCTCCTTGAAGACTGCCTGAGGAGATCTTGAGTCGCCTTCTCAGTTAGTGAATGTGCAATGTCCTTCACCAACTGAGAAGGGAATAAATGCTCTGAGAGAGGAGCGAACAACAAGGCGGACCTCTGCGAAGGAGAGACGGCCTTAGTGAGGTAAGCACTATAAACCGCCCTCTTTTTTAGCATTCCCGCACCAAAGAGGGAGGAGACCTCTGCCGACCCATCCTGAACAGCTTTGTCTATGCATGTCAGGATACTATGCAAAGCTTCGGGGTTTAGATGTTCCGTTTCCTGGGACTTTTTAGCCAAAACCCCAAGGGACCAATCCAGGAAATTAAATACTTCCAAGGTGTGGAAAAGTCCCTTGAGGAGATGGTCCATCTCCGAAAGACCCCATGTTGCTCTGGGCCGAGTTCAAGGCGTGTGATACTCCTCGAGGAGTCACGAGATCGAGAAGTCCGATTCGGCCGAAGTGGGCAGAGACAATCCCATATTCTCTCCCGTCTCATACCATATGCCTCTTCTACCAGTTAGTTTGGCAGGAGGCATACAAAAGACTGTCCTTCCTAGTTCCTTTTTCATCTTGATCCAGGAATCTAACGACTGTAGGGCCCTCTTCATGGATATGGCCGGTTTCATTTTAAGGAAGGACGAAGACTTGTGAGATTTCGTGCTCGAAAAAAGAGAGTGCGGAGAAGGAGGAGCTGCTGGAGTCAACGAATCTCCATACTCTTCTAGAAGGAGAGAAGAAAGAACTTTATAGTTCGAAAGCCCTTCTTTATTCGTTACCTCGTCTTCCGAAAGGTCCTCTAAGTTGAGAGGATCGGAAGGAGAAAGCTCTCTTATTTCGTCTGTCTCCTACCTTTGACTTCTTCCTTTCCGTTAGAAGAAGAACTTCTAACAGGCGAGGGACTAAGGGCATTTCTTCCCTCCGCCTCCTATCCTTAGGAGAGTCTTGGATAATTTGCGCCTGGCGCCTGAATGGCTCCTGGCGCTTGTCAGGATCTTCTTGAATAGTATGCGCCTGCGCTTAGCAGGCGCATCTCGCTCGGAATACTCCTGGCGCCTGGCAGGTGCATCGTGCTCGGAATACTCCTGACGCGGTGGCAGGCGCATCGCGCTTGGAATATCCTGGCGCCTGGTAGGCGCATTGCGCCTGGCAGGCGCTTCGCTCCTAGCAGGCGCTTCCTCTACTCTAGCTGGTGCCTGGCGTTTTGATTAGCGTTCTGGGCCTCGAACGATCTTGAGAATAATCAGGCTCTTTGCGCCTGGAAGACTCCTCTCTTTCTGAGAGTACTTCAAAGTCATCCTCACTATCAGGTGTTCTCTGGCGCCTACTTGGCGCCTGGCTTCTGGCTGGTGCCAGGCGCTTGGCAGGAGTTTCTTCCTTTTCCACTTCTCGCCTGCCTGGTGCTTCGCTCCCCCCAGAGATGGCCGCCTGTGCGACAACTCCCCTGGAAGGCTCGTTGCGCCTGACAGGCGATCGGTGTCTAGATCTTTTTACAGGAAGCTTATCGTCCTTTCTGCGAGAAGGCTCCTTGGAAAGGACTCCTACCAAAGACGCTAGTTGTTCCTGCATATTTATTAAGATCTTCCTGGTAGAGGACTCTTCTTCATCCAAAGCAGGAGAGGGAAATCTGGAAGGCGCTAGAGACTCCTTACGCCCAGGGAGTTAACTCCTTTCTAGCTCTCTTTACTACCGAAGGCGCTTCTTCTTCAGAGAAGCGCTCGGGGCTAGAGTTCAATTCAGGCTCTTTCCAGTTCCTCTTCAGCGGACGGGAAAACTTCGAATCTTTCCATCCTCTTTTCGGTGAAGGCGATCCTGATGACGAAAAGCACTCTCGTAGGACGCTTTTTCTGTAGCGATCCCATGGCAGTCTGAGATGTAACAGATTCTGCTGAAGGGACGCCTGATCATTGGGGATTCTCCACAAAACCTCCGTACGGCTTTCGACTTTCCTTCTTCCTCTGGGCCAGGGGGCGGAGCTTGGAAGCGGTCTAGGCCTGGGAGCGTCGCAGAGACGACCAGACGCACCCCCCACTACACTGGGGACACTTATATCACTCGAAAAATCACCTTCACTTTGCTTACCTTCCAATGCTGCCATTTTTTCCTGCATTTTTTGAAGGGAAGCTTTGAGTTCTGCAATTTCAGAAGCCTAATCAGAGGGATTATAGCAACCTGTGAACGGCCTGATAAAGAAGGAGAATAATTATAAGAAGAAGCTACAGAATAGACAGGGGTCATGAGATCTAGATTTACTACGGCTTTTGTAAGCCGCCTTCCTCTCTCTATCCTTCTCTAACTTCTTCAAGTAAGAAGTTAGAGTCTTCCATTCCTGAGAAGTCAATCTTTCACACTCATTACATGTGTTCTCTAAAGAACACTCAACAACTCTACATCCACAGCATGCAGTGTGAGGATCTACCGAAGCCTTCGGAATCCTCACCTTACAGCCCTCATTCACACACACTCTGAAACCAACACTAGAGTCAGACATATTAAAGAAAAATCCAAAGCCAAATCCAAAAACAGTTCCACGATAGCGAATGCCAAACAACGATCCAAGTACGTCACCAAAAATCGGTCGAAAGAAGATCAAAAGCGTTGAAAAAAGAATTCCAGTCAGGAGGTAGTAACAACAATGTTGACACCACCAGCGACAGAGAAAATCTGATAGAAAACGGGAATGGTTCCTAGTCCTGCCACCCAGAGCAGGACCTACCTGTAGCGAGTGCCGTGAAATTTGAATTTCTGTCGGGGACGACGGAGTCGATAGCTAAGTATATATCTGACAGGGAAGTTGGATGTATGAAAACGCAATTTGTAAGCTAAAAATGTTATTGTCATAGATACAATAAAGTTTGTTCATAGTACCTGGCAGTAATATATATAAAGCTGTTATTCTCTGAAGTCCGACAGAATTTCAAAACTCCCGGCACACGCAGTGGGCGGACCAGGTGTTAGTAGTACCCATCCCGACCGCTGGGAGGCGGATATCAGGAACCATTCCCATTTTTCTATTCAGATTTTTCATAACCACGGTCCCCTGAGGGGAGGTGGGTGGGTGGGTACTTAATTATATATATCTGCCAGGTAAGTATGAACAAACTTTATTGTATCATGACAATAACATTTTGTTCAATGAAACTTACCTGTCAGATATATATATAGCTGAATCCCACCATTGGAGGTGGGAACGGGACAGAATAGAAGGATTTTAGGAAACAAATTACATGCAGATGATTGACATCTTGGTTCCTTACCTGTTAGCATAGCTGACTCGTGATTACTGTCACCCAAGTCTGCCTTTTGCTTTACTAGAGTCTCCAGCAAGGTAGTGACCTATGTAGCTGGCGTGATGTTCGAGATGATCTGTCAACGGGAGCGTGACCAACAATGTGGACTAGACCATATTGACCATACTGTGGGGGCAACGAAGCTAAAAACCACCACCTGACCTAACCTATCAAAGTTAGTCCCATAACTTCTAGGCTAAAAGAAAGGGAAAGCGCCTCAAGCAACCGACCCTTCAAAATTAAAAGCACACCTATCCCTTTTCTATAGGATAGGATTCGTGCTGCTTCCTGCCCCAATAATATTTCTACGGATATGTATGGTCCTAGCGACTCGCAGATCTCATATGTCGTCTTCACATCCCGTCGGGGGGAGTATGAAGCGAAAACAGAGTTGCTTCGTTCAAACGTGGCACTCAGGATATTACTGAGTGTCATGCTCTGTTGAAATGCTTCCGAGGCCGCGCCCTCACCTCATAAGCATTCAGTTTAAAGATTTCAAATCTTTGTTCAAACATAGTAAATGAGCCTCTTTACAGGGCACAGGATTCTCTGTGGCTCTTGCCCAATAAATGCCTGTTTCATCCCCCTTGATCTCCAGGCCTCTGGGCCAAGGGTTAGACGGGTTTTCGTTCTTAGCAAGAACGGAAGGCTTAGAGGACGGACCGAATTATGTCCTCTAAAGCCAAAACCTCTGATTGATGGCTAAAACCTCACTAACCCTCTTGCCGTAGTAGAGTGGTTAGAAAATTAGCCTTTCTGGTCACATATATTAAGTTACAGAAAGGAGAGGTTCGAAAGGCTTTGACATCAGGAACTTCAGACTACATCAAGTTCCATGCCGGAAGCTTTTCGATCTAGACAATTTCAAGAATTCCACAGACCTCAAAGATCGTGAAGGGCTTTGTTGTTTGACAGATCCGAATCTCTGAGCTAGAGGCCGTCAACAACATATTTCCGTATTCTACAATCGTTGGGACTGCTAGCTTATCCCATACTTCAGACGGAAAGGGAAGGCGGTAAAGTAATTCACAGATGTCAGAGGTGAAGGAACAGTCATTCTTCCTGCCCTATGTCCAGAAACGGCCCACTCCGATTGGTACACTGCAAAATATGCAGCACTGCTTGCTTTGGCAATGAGACTTGCAATTAATCTTGAAGATCCTCTCGCTTCTTGACAGTCTGAACGCATTCAGACTCAGAGCGAGCGGAGAGATTTTAGGTACCTCTCGAAGTGAGGCTGTTAGAGTAGACCGATTCTCTCGGGAAGGGTCCTTGGAAAGTGCTCTCTGAAGGACGTGATCTCTGTGAATCCAGCCTCTCGAAGGCCAACATGGGTGGGGCGATCAGCGTCTTTCTCACTCCCTCTGACGCCCAGCGATTATCTTATTATATTTCCTAAGCTTTTGAATAGGGGAAAAGAGACTAACCAACTATCGCCATTCCATACTATAGGATGGCGTCTATTGTACCGCTCTCAGATCGAGAATATTATTATTATTAATAGGTGTTAGTTTTTCCAGACCTCTGAGTCTCAAGTAGACTCTTCTCGGGCTGGTTCTCAGGGATCAATCCTGAGAAGAAAAAAAAAAAAAAAAAAAAAAAAAAAAAAAAAAAAAAAAAAAATTTAGACTTTATTTGAGAAACCCGTCTTATTTAAAAAATTTATGATTTTATTAATTGAAAAATCCCTGCTTTCCGCAAGAATATTTTTCATTTCTGAACTCCGCAGATAAATAGATCTTTGCTGGGTCCAATTTGGGCACTCAACAAGCAAATGCTGCACTGTCATGGGTATTTGACATCTGTTACATTTCACTGGGTCAGCATGTGGTGTGACATCAAAGTGACCATGTGAGAATCTTGTGTGTCCTATACGTAGCCTTGCTAGATCACCTCTTTTGCTCTTTCCTCCTGTGAGGATGTCCTCCATGCATAGACTTCAGTTTTATATTTTAAGTTTTGTTTGTTGTTGGCACCGAGGCCCATTCTTCTTTCCAATCCTGGTAAATTAATGTTTAACTGATTTTACCCAGTCTGACACTGGGGCATATGAAATTGTTGGGGAGGGATAGTGCCAGGCTAATTTGGCAGCAGAGTCTGCATATTCATTTCCTTTTATTCCCACGTGTGCTGGGATCCAACATATTCATTGATATTCCTGATTGGAGGAGTTGATTGAAGTTTTTATTTGAATTTCTGTACTATTGGTTTCCTGATTTATACTTGTCCTATTGCATCTATAGCGCTACGTGAGTCACTGAAATTCAGAGACCTTGCTTTTGCCTCAGATATCATATCTAGAGCCATCTGTATGGCTGTGACTTCAGCAGTAAATACTGATGATATGAAGGTAGGCTTTTTTTACTTAACAATATTTTTCGAATATGCAGATGCTCCTACTCCACATTATTTTTGGAGCCGTCTGTATATATCATAAATTTGTCGCCTTTTTCTTCTAATGTGTTCCAAAGCATGTTGGCGGTACATTTCCGTACGTGTCATTTGTTTTTTTGAGTAGGTAAGACAGGGAGGTACATATCTTTACTCTATTTAAAATCCATGGTGGTGGCAATTCCATTGGTGGGTGAAAAATTGGATTCATATTATGTATGTTCATTATGTATCTAGCTCTTTTTGGGAAAGAGCTTGTACTATTAACTGCTGTTACTTGATTACAGTTTGGAAGCAGTAAGTTGCAGGAGATGATCCCGCTTGATTGAAAGACCTCTTTGTATTGTTATTAAAATACGGTGATGTTTTTAAGGGCAAAATACCTGCCTCCACCAAAAAGTGAGTTTGTTGGGGTTACGATCGGAAAGCTCCTGTGCACAATCGCACGCCTTCATGGTGCACTGCATCGAGAGATTTTTAATGCAGATTCTGAGGCGGATGAATATATTGGACAGCAGTAATCTATTATGGATAAGACTGTTGCCTTATATATCATTAATAAAATGTCTCGCTTTGCTCCCCAATTAGTGTGTGATAACTTTTTTAATATGGCAAGGGCTTTGATGCCCTTGGCTTTAATGTATTTTGATGTGCTCTTTCCAATTAAATGTTGATCAAATATTACTCCTAGATACTTGATTTTTGTACAAAATTGTATTTCAGTGCTATAAAGATGCAGTTTGATTGTTTGGTTCTTCATCCATCTTTGTAGAAGACAATTGCTTTTGTTTTATCAGTTGAAAATTTAAATACAACTGAATTTGTCCAACTACATATATTTGAAATGGCAGTACTAAGAACTCTCTGAGGCGTCTCAGATTACTACTCGTATAGTAAATGACAAAGTCATCAAACATATAAACTGTTTTTTACACCACTTGGTAAATTTATAGTAATGTCATTGATTGCTAAAGCAAACAATGTACAGCTCAAGACACTACCTTGAGGATTCCTTCTTCCAGTTTATAGGTTACTGAGTAGGAATTTTCTACTCTTACTTGAAAAGTTCTGTTTGTTAAGAAGTTCTTAATAAATATTGGTAAGTGGCCTCTTAGTCCCTTGGAGTGGAGTTTTTGCATGATGTTATGTTTCCATGTTGTATCGTATGCTTTTTCTATATCAAAAAATATAGCTACTGTTAATTTCTTTTGTTCAAAGCCTTTTTGATATGATCTTCTAAATGTGTTAAGGGATCTAGGTTGATCTGCCAGCTATTGAACCAGATTGTGTTGGTGTTAAAATGGATTCTTTGGTTATTACATACGTTAATCGTGCATTAACCATTTTTTCTAAGATTTTGCATAGGCAACTTGTTAGAGATATCGGTCTATAATTGGATGGATTACTTGCATCCTTTCCTGGTTTGTTTATTGGGAATAATTATGGCATGTTTCCATTATCATGAAAGACACGTTTTAGCCAGATACTATTGTTAAAATTTTTAATAAATATGATTTAGCTATAGGAGCTAATTTTTCTATCATTTCAAATGATATTTTATCATATCCTGGTGCAGAGTGGATGACAAGAGTTGATGGCATTATCTAGTTCATCCATGAATTAAAAATATAGTTATATTCCAGGTCTTCAAGAGTTTCAAAATTGAGTATTATATTTTCTTTTTGTTTGCTGATACTTTGAAAATGTGTATCTAGCTGGAGTAAGCACTGATGTTTTCAAAAATGTTTCCCAATTATGTTTGATATTTCATAAGTATCATGGTATATTTTTTCCATTTAAATGTATTGCACTTCTTGGAGGTCTTATATGTTTTCCATTGATTTCCTTATCTTTTGCCAGACATCCCCTTGTGGATGTGTTTGAAGATATGTTTGAGACATATTCCTTCCATGATGCGATTTTTTCAGCTATTACCGTTTTTCTAAATTTGGCTGTATATTTGTTATATAGTGGTTTAATGTGGTTAATTGTTATGTTGTTATAACTATTTTGTTAAATATGTTTATACTATAGGGCATTTTGTTGAGTGATTTAAGGCGAGTTTGAGTCTGTTTAGATTGCGACTCAAATATGTTTTATTTTACTTAATGTTGTTAATGTTGGATTCCACATGGGCACAGGGGATTTTGTGGAATGTGGTTTTGGTTTTTGGAATACTTTTATCTGCAGCATTTATTATGAAGTTTGAGAAGGATTCACATGTAGTATTGTGATCTTCATTATGTGGGAATGGTGTATGTTTCGTGTGTATAGGAAATATTTATCCCAGTTAGCTTTTTGGATATTATATCTTGTAGGTGGCAATATTTGACATTACTTAAGTAGTTCAGAATGATTGGGAATGGTCACTTGTGTATGAATCGTCTAGGACGTTCCATTCAAATTTCTCGCTACATCATTTGAACATAATGAAATGTCAATTGAAGAAAAGGTTAGGTGTGTATTGAAAAATATGTTGGAACTTCACTTTCATTGAGACAATACAGGTTGTGTTTCATTATAGTATTCTCTATGTTGATTCCGGATGTGTCAGTGGGGTTATTAATTATCCCATAATGGATTATGTGCATTAAAATCTCCTACTATAAGTAGTGGTTCCTGTATACTTTTGCTAATAAGTTCAGAAAAACACTGAAATTTGCATTGAAATTTGGTTGGTTTTGGATATAAAAATTACAAATAGTAATTTTACTTTTATCAGGCATATACAGTTTAATTGATGTTATTTGATATGGCATAGATGGTATGTCAACAGGTTCATATGTAATGCTATTATGAACGTATATGGCTGTGCCTAATTTTCCACCGTCAGTTGGTGAATAACAGGCAATTTTATAGTGTTGGATATTTGTAGGGTTTACTTCCTATATGTTGTAGACATATGCACATTGGGTTGTGGTCTCGTATGATTCTTTGTAATTCACCCAGACGTAGTAGGGTTAAGAGACCATTTATATTCCATTGAATGATTTTATATTCCATTATTGGGAGGAATTGGTGTTAAATTCTGTAAATTGATTGCTTATTTTTTACTTTATCTCGTAGTTTATATGCATTTGAATTTATTTGTGGTTTTTTAATCGTTGTATTTGTATGTTGGTTATTAGATTCTGCAGTTGTTTGTTTTTCATAGTTGAATATTAATAAGTCTATTTTTGTTTTATAATTTCCTTTTTGTATTTTAAGGATTCAGAACATAATTCGTTCTCATGTTGGGTGTGTTAAAGGGCACCTCCTTAATTTGGTAAAATTGTCAATACAATTTCGTACTGTGTCCTCTGTCTTGGTAGTTAGTTGGTTATATGTACTTTACAAAGCATTCATTACAACCACAAGATGAAGCATGTTTGGTAATGTTAATTATTGGTTCAGAAGTTTTTGGTCTAGCTTTAGAAATTTCTGGTTTTGTAATTCTATTGTTCCTTTTCTGTAGTGATAAGGACTGTTGGTTTGAGGGGTTATTTGTTTTGTTGTTGTTAATGGGATATTTCGGTCTTGTGGATGGTTGGGGGGTGATAGTTATATTTTGGTTTGGTTTAATGGTATGATTTTCATTAGTATTATTTGATGGAACTTGTAAAGAGTGATCTTTACTGTCCAGATGTTGGCTGTTTGATTGAGATTGAGGGTAATTGTGTATTTCCACTTGTTGATGAGGTTAGTTTAATATCCTTTTTAAAATGTTCTCCTGGTGTAGTTGGAGTCTCTCTGGATTGATTGTAATTTTCAATATTTACCTTTTTTCCCTTAGGTGGGGTTCTTTCTAGAACTTCTTTTCTTTTTGCCAGTTCCGATATCACATTATTTAATTCTTCTTCTATTGGAAGTTCTTTTCCATGGATAACTGAATCATCTATGTTAGTGGTGGTATTGGTTGTTGTAATATCACTTTTATTTTGTGTTTCAGTATTATTGGTATGAAATCCAGTTTCCCTGTTTATACTATCTTGTTTGTCATTGTGCTGTTTGATGTCTTGATTTTTAGTCACATTTGAAAAGGTGGGGGTTTTGGATGGATTGTTTTTTAACGCCTCTTACTTTTAGCTCAAGTCTGGCTTCCATGACTGACATTCCTGTCCTATTTATTAACAACTGAAGTTCTGTGTTATATTGGTAAAATGAACACTCCTTAGATTTTGCGTGATGGGCTAGTCCACAATTAATACATTTTGATTGATTACAGTTCCAATAGTGGTATGGTCATCTGATGCACAGACTGCACATATAGCTTTATTACGGCAATCTTTTGTATGTGTGTCCATACCTTGAGCACTGTGTACATTGTAATGGGTTTAGGAACAAAAGGACGAACTTCTCTATTTTGTCCTAGAATTTTTATTTTAAATGGTAAGTCTTGGCCTGTAAATTTTATTTTGGCAATGTTGATATTTTACTTTTATCTTTCCTACTTGAAATAGAGTATATTTCTAAATCGTGGATATTGTTATATCTCAATTTTAGGGAGTCTAGCAATAGTTGTTTTGAAGGAAGCTCCTGCTCGCTATTGGGTAGGATGACTGACCCTGTACATAATTCAATGTTTCGTGGCTTGTAATTATTACCTTTATATTATCTTTAATTTCTGGTTATACTTAAAAAGGCAGTGGACTGCTTTTTATGGTTTACTTGGATAGCCATTCATTGTCTTGATGTGTCTGCATTCCATGTCTTGTGTTGGATATATGTTAAGTAATTTGTTTTCTAGCATCGCTGCTGAGATTTTGTTGTCAGCTTTGAGGACTAGAAATCTTGACCAATTATCTGGTCCAAAGAGGTCATCAAATGTACCAATGTGGGATTAAGTCGGTAATTTTTGTTTCTTTTTGGTCTTGTTTTATGTATGTTGCTTGTCTATTATGATTTTTTATATTTTTTTCTGTATTGCTGGGAGGATTATTTGTCTCTAATTCAGAATTATTGTTCATCATATATGGTTCCATTGTTACGATATTGGAGTTTACCAATTTATGTTTGTTTGTTTCTTTTTTATTTATGCACTCTATTTGGTTTTCTGGTTCTGCTGCTTTACTTGGAACAGGGTGTTCCTTTGTATCTTTTATAGTACTTTCACTACTTGTGGCAGTACCTAGGAAATTCGGGAGTGACGTGCCAATGGTCATCAACTGTGCCGTAGTTTTTTCCATCATGGGGCCCAGGGGTACTCAAATCATTTATTTCACAGTTCATAAATTTTGAGTTTTTACAAAGAAAGAAAAAAAAAAAAAAAAAAAAAAAAAAAAAAAAAAATTCTTGAAAAGATATCATTGGCCCTTCGCGAAGTTAAATCTTCTGCCAAAGGCACAAGTGAGAAAGGACTCCCAAATGTCCGCATCCCTACCCTACCCCAAAAGGGGATGGCATAACATGATTAGTATGGCCCAAGTGTAAGCAGAACCAGCTTGCTAGGACTAAGAGTATTATGTTAATACAATTATCCCCATCCTAATCACATTATGGCAAACTGGATAGAATGACTAGCCAGAGGGAGTTCTATTCCTAGAACCAGGCCCCCCCCCTGGAATCGTGGTCCAGCTCCACAGAATAGTTCCGCCTGAAAAACAGGTCCGAACATTGTCGGGTAGATGATGGATCTACCACAGTTCTCACTATTTAGCTTCGGATTTAACTCCACGTTAAAGCCATGATATGTTTTCTCATTTATTTGCTTTTAAAAATTTTGGCAAAAAATGGAAAAGTCCACATAAGTTTACTCGAAAATATATAATGTCATATGGGACTCTTGGGTTCGAACCTGGGAAGAGATTCCTGAGGTTCGAGAGCCCCCGCTCACCACGTCAAGGTGGTCCCAAAAATGAGGGGGCAGATCGAGAATAAGGAAGCAACGTAGAGGAAGCTTCTTCGTCTTCAATATTGCAAAGAAATCTACGAAAGGACGTCCCCAAAGTCTCCACAACTCTCGACATACTTCTAAGCGAGGATTACTCAAACGTCAGTAGTTGCTGCCGTGCAATCGTGTAAAACGAACCTCTTAAGGATCGTTACGTTCCGTGCCTATGCCGATAACCATTTCTCTCTTCTTGGGATATGAGAGAGCTGCGGAATTATCTGAGATGATTTGGACCACTTGACCAAAAAAACAAAACTCACTCTTCGAGGAACTGGAGAGCCAACCAAATTGCTTCCAATTCTTTTAGATTATGTGCCAGGACCTCTGTACCTCTGTCCGGATGCCTGGCACCCTCTCAGTATCACCTGAGGTGATCCTTAACCCATTGAGAGACGTTTTAGAATTATTTCTAGATCTTTGATATTATTTCAGTTCTCCTGTAGGAAAAACTGTATGAGGTCTGAATTGCAGTCTATTCAGGGAAACAAGCTTCTCCAGCGAGGAAATGGTCCCCAGCAGACTCATCCATTCCCTCACTAAGCATGCTTCCTTCCCTAATAAGGCTGCGCTTTGCATCAGCAGGAGAGCATTATTATAGTGCTATGCCGCGGTAGACCCGTACAGAATTCTGTTACAGTGCGGTAAGCAGCGCCGAACAGGTCTAAGAGATATCTCTGTTGAAAATTTCTTAGCAAAAGGAAGTCGTGTTTATTCATGATTACTAGAAATCCCCTCAACCCGAGGCGAAAGTCATGATTGTAGGGCAGAGATACGGTTCGTCAATCAATCCCGCGGGAGAGGATAGATGTAAAGGAAACACCGAGCATAAACAGCGAGCTAACTGATACTGAGTGGTGACACTGTGACAGTTACAGGCAGCAGCTTATGTTCACCTTCTCGCAGTCTTATGCTGAGTTGCCCAGCTATTCTATTCATCTAAGGAATAGATTTTCCATTATTTGAACAGAAACTCTCAAGTTGGCATATTTAAGCGAAACAGAATTCGCTAAATACAGATGCTGATTTTGTGTTGTCATAACATTACGCTTAATTAACCAAATGTTAAATCGGAAACTCCTGGAAAGTTAAGCCGGGAAGTACCGATTAAATATACTGCGTCATCCACAATGACAGCAACCATTCCGTCGCGCACTTACTTCTGCCTGAGTTACCAGCTACTCTCTTCTACGAAGGAATAGGTTGTTACTACAGTGGACCCCCCAGTATTCGCGTTCTCCAGATTCGCGGACTCACACATTCGCGGATTTCTCTCGGGAACGTTTCCCTGCATTATTCGCGGAAAAATTCACGCATTCGCGGTATTTTTCTATGGTAAATATCCACTAATTCCTGTTTTTTTTTGATGAATTTCATCATAAAATGCACTTTTTTGTGATAACTATTAAAAAACCATGTATGAAAATTTTTAGTGGGTTTTTCTTGAGTTTTTGACTAACAAAATAGGCTGTTTTTAGCATTTTTATAGGGGTTCCAAACATTCGCGGGTTCTAACTATTCACGGGGGGGTCTGGTATGCATCCCCCGCGAATACGGGGGGACCACTGTATTATCGATTCAGAAGGAAATTCTCAAGCAGGCATATTAAGCGAAACATAATTCGCTAGATGCAGAAGCTGAGTTGGTGTTGTTGTAACAATACCTTTAAGCATTGTCCTTACACCAGAAACTCCTGGAAGTTTGCAGGAAGGACCGATTAAATACACTTAAAATAACAGTCCTTTCGGTTGCCATCTGTAGAGGTAACTACGATATGCGTATATGACTTGAACTTTACATTAGTAATATGACGCAAAGATACATAAAGTATTGTAGTCACTTGAACATCTAATTCTCTACTACATTCTTTCCTCGACGAGGAAGAGAGAGAGAATGGAAATCGACTCTCTTCGGTTCTCTTTGCCAAGAGAAGGAATTAATATTATTCGAATGGAAATCCTCAAGTGAGAACCGAAGATCGAAAAGGAAAGTTCAAGCTTCTTATGATATTGGACATAAGACTTCATGGACGTAGTCTATAAGTCTTTTCCTGGATGAGCCTCTGACTAATGAATGAGAGCTCTTTCGAATTTTGTTACTTATCCGCTTATGCGATAAAATGTTATAAGAACTTTGTCAATGAGAACTAACCCATTTGCATGACGGAAAGTAATCCAAGGAATTCGAGCATATAGTCTTCCCACCCGATTCCGCAGAAATCGAGGAAGGGGCAGGATTCCTGATTAGAGACTGGGGGCTTACGACAGGAAGGACCTTAATGTTCCCCTTCGGCAGCGCAATCCCGAAAGCAGACGAGGCGTTTTATGACACCGAAATCTGCTTACAGTTTTCCTGGAATTCATCAAGTCATGGATTCTATTGAACGCTCCCTTCGTAGAAAGCGAAGTAGATATCTTGACGAGACCAAACTCCTTCCTCTTCTTCGACGACGCCCTCTTGAAGAGCGTTCTTGCAGGAAATCCTGCCGAACGTCTTGATGCGTAGGACGCATATCGTTCTGAAGAACGTCCTGGCAAGTGCTCTACCGAGCGTCATGACGTGTAGGATGCCGAGCGTCTTCAAAAGCGTCTCGCTAGCGTCCTGGCGAGAGTCCCTCGCTAGACGTCCTGGCGAGCGTTCCTCGCTAGCGTCCAGGCGAGCGTCCAGATGTGTAAGACATCGAGCTCTTCCAAAAAGCTTATCAATGTTTAAGACGTCAAGCGTCTTCCAGAGCGTCCTGATGAGCGTCTCTTCATGTAGGACGTCGAGCATCTTGCAAAAGCTTCCTCACGTCTCAATGCGTAGGACGTCCTCGCAAGCGTCTTACCGAGCCGTATTGGTGCATAGAACACCAAAGGATCTGAACGGCATCTCAGAGAGGATCTTATCGAGCGCCCTGATGCAGAAAGGCCACCCGAGAGGCGTCCTGGAGAGCCGCACGTGCTCCTGAAGTGTGAGAGCACTATAGGAAGACGTATGGTTATCGTCTCCAAGACGGCCTTAAAGACCTTCGTTACCTTCTAACAAAGACGGTGGCCGCCTGTTGCGACATCTTGCGGGTCTTAGTAATGCAAAATGAACATATCCAGAAACGCGCTCAAAAAAGGAACGCCGAGCGTTCGGAAAGGCATCCTCGCGAGGTGCTTGCCGAACGTCCTCATTGCATTCTTTGAGCGTCTGAAGAGCGTCCAGAAAAGAAGAGCGACGAACATCAAGGGAAGCGTCATAGTGAATGACGTGCGTCAACACGAGTAACCTGAGAGGCTTCCTGGCGAGGGGAGAGCCGCTCATGAAACGTGAGCGTCCTAAGCAGAAGTACGGTGATCGTCATCAGGACGAGTCTTAAGGACGTTCGCCACTCTTGACAAAAACGACGGCCGCCTGTGCGACATCTAGCGTCTTTGTCACGCTCATCGACATGCAGAAGGGCATTTAAAAGGACGCCTGTGTGTTCTTGGGCATGAAGAATTCTTTGCCCTTCTCCTGTCGAAAACTAGGATAGTCTGTCCAGTGTCATCTCTGTCCGCTGACAGAGTGTCCCTTAGGGACGAGTAAGAGGCGTCTTTGGCAAGCTGTTTGACTATGCAAATCAGCTTGCCGGACATCAAGCTTATGAGCTTGAACAATATCCCGTTTCGTAGATAAAGCGAACGTCACATAATGTATACATAGCGCCATGAGGGGGGAGGAGGGAGGGGAGCGTCTTGGAAAGCAAGAAAACAATTATTGCTACAAGAGTAACGACATTCCTTCCTCTCGATAGAGCGTTGAATGTCTCGAAAGGCGTCCTCGTGAGGGTCCTGCCTTATGGACATTTTTAATCCCTTGACCAAGACGACAGCCGCCTGTGCGACATTTTGCGTCTTTGTCACGCTTATCGATATTAAGTCATGCCGAAGGGATGCCAGATCAGTACTCTGACGCTCCCTCCTGACGAGAGAGAGGACGCGAAGCATCCTCTTCTCTAAAGCTTCTTTTTTAGAGGGCGCGAGTCCTTCTGAGAGCTCCAACCCTGCGGGGAGGACGCCTCGGAGGACGAGAAGCAATCTTTCATGATTCGTGCACGTGCACGATCTTTGGCAGCCTTGGAAGCGTCTTCAGGTCCTGCCGAAGGGACGCCAGATCGGTGGGGGGTTCCCGTAACCCTCCTTCGGTTTTCAACTTGCCCCCTCCCTGGTCCTGGGAGTCCGACAGAGGTTTAGACCTAGAGGCGTTATAGGACCGATCTGACGCCCCCTCCACAACACTAGGGGCAAAATCAACATCACTACACTCACACACTGATTGGAGAGCGAGTACTTTTTCAAGCTTACTTGATGTAATCCACCATAATAGAAAGGGCATTACCTCTCCACAGACACTTCCTCTAGGCCCGTAAGAACCATACCACAGGGTTAGGCAAAATAAGTCTACTGGAGGTTGGTAGGTTCATTATCCTAACTTCTGTTACTGTGGAGGAAGACCTCCTGATTCTATCACGCTCTAATTTGCGTACATACGAATCATACGTCTTCTTTCGGAATCAGTCAACATTACACTAATTACATTGATCTTTCAACAAAGAAAACATGTAAACGTCACTACTACTAAGCGAGTGTCTACCGAAGGTTTCGGTAGCCTCACCTTACCCCTTGCAGACAACAAAGTCTGAAACTAGGCTAAATAGATTCAGACATCATATGCAATGAAAAAATTTTAATTAATTTATGATAGCTATGCCTAGCCACAAATCCAAGTCAATCATTCAAAAAAATAATTAGGATACTTAAGCGGCTAATGAAGTTTCAAAATCCTAGGCGGAGGTAATGGAAACAGGTGTTTCCACTACCGCGACAGAGAAAAATCTGAATAGAAAATGGGAATGGTTCCTGATATCCGCCTCCCAGCGGCGGGAATGGGTACTAACCACCTGGCCGCCCACTGCGTGTGCCGAGAGTTTTGAAATTCTGTCGGACTTCGGAGAATACAGCTTTATATATATCTGACAGGTAAGTTTTATGAACAAACTCTAATATTCTAGTAATATTCAATTACCTTCATTTTGCAACAAATAAGAAGTCTCTAGCACAATATTTCGATTTATGGTGAATTTATGAAAAAAAAAACATTTTCCTTACGTCCACGCGGTAACTCTTCCGAAAAAATCATACGTGCGATTGTCACAATGTTTGCACCATTTTAAATTAGCCGTTTCATAAACTTTTATATATGTAAAATGTGCGCAATTTCATGTAAAATACAACTAAAAATAATTGAAGGTTGTAGCTTTTCTCATTTTTGAAATATCTGCATATAAATCAAGATAAATAGAAAAAAAAACACCAGTCTCGGTCAACTTTGACTCTACCAAAATGGTCAAAAAACACAATTGTAAGCTAAAAACTCTAACAGTCTAGTAATATTCAGTCATTTACCTTCCTTTTGAAACAAATTTGAAGTCTCTAGCACAATATTTAGATCTATGGTGAATTTTAAAAACTTTCCTTCCCTCCGCGTGCGGATTCTTTGCTGCAAATCTCCGAAATGCGTACATCGCATTATCGGAATATTTGCTCCATTTCATATTAGGCATTTTATAGAGTTTTATATATGAAAATGTGTGCAATTTCATGTAGAATTCAACAAAAAATAATTGAAGGTTGTAGCTTTTCTCATTTTCAAAATATTTGCATATAAAAAAAATATATAAAAATAATTTGACATTTGGTCAACTTAACTCGTCCGAAATGGTCGAAAACTGCAATTGTAAGCTAAAAAACTATTACAGTATAGTAATATTTAATCATTTATCTTCATTTTTTTTATTTTGAAATAAATTGGAAGTCTCTAGAACAATATTTAGATTTATGGTGAATTTTTTTGGAAAAAAAAAAATTTTTTACGTCCGCTCATTACGAATTCATGCATCATTTTGTGATAATATTTTCTCTGTTGCTTTGATCGTTTTACAATGTGTATATACCAAAATGATTGCAATTTAGCATACAATACAACGAAAAAAAAATTAACCCGTTAGCTTCAACCGTTTTGCTCACAGCACGATTTGAATACAATTACGTATATATGAAATTTTGTTTTCGCGTTATCATATTACTGCATTATTTATATATGATAATGATAATTTTTCATTTCTGATGGTTGCATACTAAACTTCAGGCAATGACAAAAAAGGAGCCAAAATGAACTCTTAATCTTGAAAACTAGGCACGCTGTTTATTTAAAAAAAAATATTTTTTTTTCTGGTTCGGCGCTCACTCCGAGACCCCCTCGGCATACGGGAGACGATTTTTATTATACCCCTTCGGCGTTTAAGGGTTAATATGTCTTGATAAGGAAAACTTTTAAACTCAGCTGTGCTGGATACATATATACTTATTTGGAGGCAAAACTTTATATACAATCAATGAGATCCCCATGGGATTTTCTTTGGGTCCAGTTTGGCATGATTTTTGTCTTTTAGAAGAAAGGTTCTTTAGCCACTGCCCACCATCACTTCATCCCATATATTACAAACAATAAATGGATGATACTTTATACTTTTTCAAAATAATGTGTCACTGAATAATGTCTAGTTTGCCAATAATCTCCATCCCATTAAATTCTTTTCTAGATATATTAATCACCAGATTCGACCAGCACTTCATTATAACTGATACAAGAGTGATGCCAAATAAGTAAAAATTAGTAAAGTAGACTCTTCCTTCTAAACTGTCCAACTTCCTTAACCTTATATAGTTCCAATTTTCATATTTCATTTCAAAAGACATTATTTAGATTATTTAGGTTAATGTTAACAAGTCTACATATGCAACTCAGTGGTTCAGTCAAACTAGTTCTTAATAATAATAATAATAATAATAATAATAATAATAATAATAATAATAATAAAATAATAATAATAATAATATTTGTGTATGCTGGAAAAACAGACCTTTCAAACAAGTTTTATTAAAAATAATGGCAGAATTCACAGAATGATTTTGTACAATATTCTTTCAATTCTCCTTATGATTTGCCTTTCAGGCACGCTGGTATTATAAAGCAGCTGTCCAATGTTCATCGTGCTGTAGGTCGTCAACGGAAATTTGGGCGGGCGGGCTGGTGTTATCAAAAGCAAACTGGTTATCAGGGACAGGCTGGGTCGTCAACAGGTATACAGGTGCGCCTTCGTTAGGTCGGGAACAGGCCCCGCCTAGTCGTCAGGGGTCTATCCGGTATTTCTTGTTATTTCTTCTTTTCTGGTTTTTTAAAAGGCGTCTACATGTTTCGGCCACCTCGTTTGGCCATCTTCGGGACGGGATCGCTGAGTGCAATGGTCTGTGTCAGATGTATTCACGCTATTTATTGCATTCGGTTGGCTTGAAGAAACGGGTACCTCACTTTTCATTGGGCAATGCCTGTGACGTCGCGAGCGATGTCATCAGGGGGCCAGTTGCTGGTTGGCTGTCCTCTTCGTGGGCGGAGCCTCATCCTTATTGGTGATGGTGGAGGTCCCCTCGAAGGGCGTGCTACCAGGTCGTCCTCAGGGCGAGAGCTTGAGCTGCGATCACCTCAGGGTTACTAGGGACGTCCTCAGGATGAGAGCTAACGCTTCTATCATCCTCAGATCCCTCTGGTGCGATGGTCGTTGTGGGGCGGTGTCTGCTGCTCTCCTGACGGCGGTGGGGAGGAGGAAGGTCTCCTGTGTGATGTTCAAACTGGGCTTCTCACCCTCCCGATGTGCAGCGCTTCTAAGATTCGCAAACGACGTAGATCGGGTGCTTGGTCGATAACCTCGAAGTTACCGCATGTCGGTAACTTCGAGGTTATCGACCAAGCACCCGATCTACGTCGTTTGCGAATCTTAGAAGCGCTGCACATCGGGAGGGAGAAGCCCAGTTTGAACATCACACAGGAGACCTTCCTCCTCCCCACCGCCGTCAGGAGAGCAGCAGACACCGCCCCACAACGACCATCGCACCAGAGGGATCCTGAGGATGATAGAAGCGTTAGCTCTCATCCTGAGGACGTCCCTAGTAACCCTGAGGGTGATCGCAGCTCAAGCTCTCGCCCTGAGGACGACCTGGTAGCACGCCCTTCGAGGGGACCTCCACCATCACCAATAAGGATGAGGCTCCGCCCACGAGAGGACAGCCAACCAGCAACGGGCCCCCTGATGACATCGCTCGCGACGTCACAGGCATTGCCCAATGAAAAGTGAGGTACCCGTTTCTTCAAGCCAACCGAATGCAATAAATAGCGTGAATACATCTGACACAGACCATTGCACTCAGCGATCCTGTCCCGAAGATGGCCAAACGAGGTGGCCGAAACATGTAGACGCCTTTTAAAAACCAGAAAAGAAGAAAATAACAAGAATACCGGATAGACCCCTGACGACTACGGCCTGTTCCCGACCTACGAAGCGCACCTGTATGCCTGTTGACGACCCCAGCCTGTCCCTGATAACCAGTTTGCTTTTGATAACACCAGCCCGCCCGAAATTTCCGTTGACGACCTACAGCACGATGAACATTGGATAGCTGCTTTATAATACCAGCTGTGCCTGAAAGGCAAATCATAAGGAGAATTGAAAGAATATTGTACAAAATCAATTCTGTGAATTCTGCCATTATTTTTTCATAAAATAATAATAATAATAATAATAATAATAAAAATGATACATGAACATTAGCATCTAAATTCAAGTACTTCGCAACAGAGCTAAAATATCCCTGCGAGTCATCAACAGCATCAACTTCAATGGCAAATTGTACAAACCCAAACCAGGTCGATTAACTCGTGTTGGACTTGTAAAAGACTATACCTTGCATTACCAGTAAGTATAACCTTCCTCATATCAAGGTCTTCTGACTGCTTTTTGAATTCTGCTTTGCTCCACTTACCTGGTCTATTACTGAAGTTTAGATCTTTTGGTGAGACAAAGAGTAAATTTCGATAGCTATACTGAGGCACATAAATTTCTCGGGGTGGAAACTCCACCACTTCTTTTATGGGGCGACATTTCTCATCTGTCAAATAAAAAGAAGCAGTTCTATTTAAAAAGAAAACCATCATATATGAAACAAGGTAATTAATCACAATATTACAAAGGCTATTCTTCTCACAAAGCTTAATAGAAAATCAACCTAATGGCAAAATAAGATTTCATGGAGCATTAAGCATAGTAAATTCTAAGTAATTTCCTCATGGTAATTTTGATAAATTTTTCCATATTTTTCCCATAGATATGAAGCAGCTGCTTGTTATTTTCCACATTCCATTTACTGATAGTTACCATATTCCTTTAGCTTGTCAGTTATAGGAAATATTATCAAAAAAATTTCTAATGCACTGCCTATGTTAGGGGACTGAACTCCAAGTAATAGCTTATCACCAAGGTAGCAGATTACACAAGCAATCCCCAGGGATGCCAATGTATACAAGTTGTCTATTGTACAGATCTGCAGTCAAAAATTATTTATTATCCACACATAAAAACTGATTTACAAAAATACAAAAAGCATAATCACAGAGAATATGTGAAGCAAAGACTTATCAACAAAATATATGACAGAAATAAAGAGTATGTAGGTTCCCTTATCTCATAAAAATACTGAGTAGTATCTATTCCCAGCTGCTTCATTTGTGATCATGACCAGATAAACAGCATCCAATCCAGAGCATTTAACCATCTCTTAATGGTATGACAAGGAATTCTATCATATCTGTTTGGCTGAGCTAATAAAAACCAAAACAAAAAATAAGCAGTAACCACTTCTATAAAAACACTAATATAACTATACACCATTTTCAAAGTTACCGGGTTAAAGTTCTTGCATATATGCTTGTGGGAAATTTCCAGCAAGTGAACATCGACAAAGTAGACATTAGCATAATCCCCATATTGAATCATAAATCACTTCACCTTTATGAATTGCAAACATGTTTTAAATATTCATCTTTGTATTTAAACAGAAATCAGTTGGATTGAAGAATGCTGTGAACAAATGCAATGTTCTTGTTATAAAAAATATAACAGATTTCATTCTTTTCTCATTAATGATACACTTACCTAAAACATTAAAGAGACTTAGCTGGATCGAATCAATCGATACATAAAGGAAAAAATTTCACAATTTAATTGGATTCCACCTCAATATCTAAAACTTGTGAAAATTAACAATAATCTTGAGTAGTAGGAAATGTTCAAAAGGCAAATGAATTAGCTTTATTATCCTTACTAAAGTAAAAACTGGAATCAGTTTGATGATAGTATAACTAATAGTTTCCACTATAATGTTATGCGCATGGAATAAAACAATATATGATAAAAGTTATTTATACCACAAAAATGCTCCTACAAATAGCAAAATACTCATCTTAATCTCTGGAATAAATAATAAAAGCTTTTAAAGGAACATGCAAGTGATATGAAAATACTCATGGCCACAAAATACAATCAAATGTAATACAATCATAACAATAAATGTAAACAAAAGACTTTGCTGAAGAAGGAAAAGAAAAGAAGTCCATCCAATCATGACTAAGCAAAACGGGTAAAAGTGAAACAACCTTATTATCCTGATTGCATTACACTGCCCTCAAAGTCTGTGAAGTGTAAACAAGTCTACAGCATGCACTGAAAAGCTACAAAAACTGTATGAAAATGACTTTTTCATAATAAAATAAGGTTTCATATATACTTACCAGGTAATTACATAGCTAACTTTTCTATTCGTACAGCAGCCTTTTCTCACAAATTCGCAGTAGCGCTTCTATTATTTTGTGTAGGTGGTTGGCAAGTAAGCTCAATTTTTTTTTTTTTGTGCCCTTATGTCCATAAGACGGTAGGAGGATGGGCTCCGATTCTGTAATTACTTGGTAAGTAAATATGAAACTTTACTTTATTATTGATTTACATTGAAAAAAGAATTTAGGCCAAAGCCAAGCACTGAGACCTATAAGGGTCCTTCAGTGCTGGAATAAAAATTAACAGTAAAAGGTTTGAAAGGTGTAAAAGGAAGAATACCTTGCATTTGCACTATAAATCAATTGTTGGCAGGGGCTGGAAAGTAAATATGAAAGGAGGTACAATAAAAGGAATGAAAGGGGTTGCAGCTAGGGCCAGAGGCACACTGCAAAGAACCTTAAGTAATGAAAATGTCATTTTCATATAAGTAACTTACCAGGTAATTACATATATGAATCCCACATTGAATGGAGGTGGGATACATGGACATATATTCTATTCCAAAACAGTAAGGGAAGGTAATAACTTTGAAGTAGGATGATTTGTGAGCATTGATACAATGCTTGCTGTTTCCTTACCTAATGCAGGTGAATACGTACTGCCTCTGGTTATAGAAAAGCATACAAAAGTGATCTTGACCTGAGCACAGTGCTACCAGATTTAGAAACAACCAGACAATACTGTCACCTACTCTGAAAACAACACAACCCATCCACTAAGACTGGTGGGTACTCCAGGTAAACTGCAACTCCAAGCTCCCTAAAAACCATTACACCTGAAAGCCAAAGAGATAGCTGTTGCTCTGACTTCATGACTGTCACTTTAAAAAAACAGGCAACATGCCTTCCTGGATCTGTGAATGTGCCTCCAAAATGAAGTCCCTCAGGAAGAGTGACAAAAGGTGTTCTTGGAGAGGACAAGTTGGGTTTCTTACCTGAACACCAGAGGTTACCGGATTAGGACTTCTGATATTTCCTGTCCTATTTAGAGCTCTTACAAGACAAAGTACTCTCACTTCTTCCTTGGAGATACTGTTTTGGTCTTCTGAGAACTTTAACTGAGAAGTCAGTCTCATGAACCTGGAGCTGGAGTGTCAGTTAAGGTACTGCCGTCATAAGTCTAGTCTTCGTCACCTGAGAAAGCAGCTATCCTCTCTGCACAAGCACTGTGCTATCCTGCTGTACTGTCTTCACACCTCATGTGACTGGCAATTATACTTCTTTGGAATTACGACTTCTACTGCAAATTCATTACTCACACAATTCCCATAGAGATTGGTTGTTAATTACAAGAAATCGTACTGATTTCTTAGACAAGTCACATGGTTGGTAAGCCAATTTATTGTAGATTCACATTTAACCTAAAGAACTTTTGCTTCTAGGTCTATTCATAAGTTACCATCACAGTCCGATCTAAATACATATTAAGCACACCCATACAGCATACTAAATTTAAGGATGGCCAATTTCAAGAAAAACTGTTCATGGAATGAGGAAGACATGCATATACACCTGGTATGAGGAAAATGAACCATTCTAAGAAATATTCTGTACCTTCCAAGGGAAGTTGAAAGTGAATATTTCCAACCCTGTGCAGGGCCTCTTCTCCAAACAAAAATTGTAAAAATATGCTATTTTTACCAAGTTATATGTGTTTTTTCTAATATATTTTCTAAATTATAATTACAGTTCACATAATATCATAAACTGACAAGAACTAAAATCAGTAACAAATTCTGAGTATATTTAGTGTAAAATGACTGGTAACAAATGTTCTGTAGCAACAGAATTCCATCTAATAAAAGGAGCCCATAAAAAACACCAAAATACAGAGAAAAAGTACTATATTTCAGAGACTGCTGTCTCCCTCTTCAGGTAGATGAATGAGAAAAGTTTACAGAAAAGGTGGTATTTATACCAAGAGGTCCATCCACAAACAAGCCATTTTAAGTCACCCCCGCTGATAATCTTCCTTTAATCTTCTTAAGGGTGGTTGAATGAAGACGTTGTCGATCGTGTCCGAAATCCATGCTCCTTTTGAGATGTTCATTACCTGCCTCTCTTTATTAAGGAAGGCCGATTCCATCATTTGACTCTTGTACCGGCAGTTGCTGCTATAAATTACATGTGACAAATTCCAGTTTATTCTATGGTTATGTTCATTTATATGGTTGAAAATAGCCGAGTTCTGTTGTCCATACCTAACTGGCCGTTTGTGTTGTATTAATCTCTGGGGAAGGGATTTACCTGTAAATCCCGATGTAAGATTGGTCACAGTCCTGGCATGGGATTTCGTATACCCCAGAGTCCTTTGGAGATGTCTTTTGTTGGACGTTAATCAGGGATTTGGCTAAGGTGTTTGGGTAAGTAAATACAAAAGGGTTCGATTTTCCGAGGGGGTTGGTTATTCTCTTAATCGTGTCCAGGTGGGGAATTATTATTTTATTGTTGGGTGTATCTCTGTCTTGTCTTTAGGGGGTCGGTAGAAAATTACGTTTGCTTTGTGAATTGCTTTCTCAATTATATGGTCAGGATATTTTAAAGACGAAAGTTGCTTGCGAATTAGTTCAAATTCTTTTTCCAGGAATTCTGGGGAACAAATTCGTAAGGCTCTTAAGAACAAGTTACTAGCTACTCCTATCTTGATAGTAATGTCATGATAGCTAAAGTAGTGAATGTATGAAAGTGAGAACGTTGGTTTTCTGTATATGGTAAATTTGTATTCTGTCGTATCTCTGATTATTAAAACATCAAGAAAAGGAATTTTGTTGTCTGTTTCCCATTCAACTTTAAATTTGATGCTGGGCACTAATGTGTTTAATTTCGAGAGGAATTCATTGAAATTGCCCCACCACCTATTATCCCAAAATGTTAGGATATCATCCACGTATCTCATCCACAGCATGTTTTTGGGTTTTATTGCATTTATTACTGTAGTTTCAAAGTATTCCATGTACAGATTGGCTAGAACAGGACTTAAAGGACTACCCCATTAACTACCCCACCCGAAATTTTTGCTTGTAGAATGATTCCCAGAATGAAAATACGTTATTAGATGCACATAATTCAACTAGCTTTATTATTTTGTCAAGCGCCAATCTGTACATGGAATACTTTGAAAAAACTACAGTAATAAATGCAATAAAACCAAAAAACATGCTGTGGATGAGATACGTGGATGAATATCCTAACATTTTGGGATAATAGGTGGGGCAATTTCAATGAATTCCTCTCGAAATTAAACACATTAGTGCCCAGCATCAAATTTAAAGTTGAATGGGAAACAGACAACAAAATTCCTTTTCTTGATGTTTTAATAATCAGAGATACGACAGAATACAAATTTACCATATACAGAAAACCAACGTTCTCACTTTCATACATTCACTACTTTAGCTATCATGACATTACTATCAAGATAGGTGTAGCTAGTAACTTGTTCTAAGAGCCTTACGAATTTGTTCCCCAGATTCCTGGAAAAAGAATTTGAACTAATTCGCAAGCAACTTTCGTCTTTAAAAGTATACCTGACCATATAATTGAGAAAGCAATTCACAAAGCAAACGTAATTTTCTACCGACCCCCTAAAGACAAGACCAGAAGATACACCCAACAATAAAATAATAATTCCCCACCTGGACACGATTAAGAGAATAACCAACCCCCTCGGAAAATTGAACCCTTTTGTATTTACTTACCCAAACACCTTAGCCAAATCCCTGATTAACGTCCAACAAAAGACATCTTCAAAGGACTCTGGGGTATACGAAATCCCATGCCAGGACTGTGACCAATCTTACATCGGATTTACAAGTAAATCCCTTCCCCAGAGATTAATACAACACAAACGGTCAGTTAGGTATGGACAACAGAACTCGGCTATTTTCAACCATATAAATGAACATAACCATAGAATAAACTGGAATTTGTCACGTGTAATTTATAGCAGCAAACTGCCGGTACAAGAGTCAAATGATGGAATCGGCCTTAATAAAAGAGAGGCGGCGGGTAATGAACATCTCAAAAGGAGCATGGATTTCGGACACGATCGACAACGTCTTCATTCAACCAACCCTTAAGAAGATTAAAGGAAGATTATCAGCGGGGGTGACTTAAAATGGCTTGTTTGTGGATGGACCTCTTGGTATATACCTTTTCTGTAAACTTTTCTCATTCATCTACCTGAAGATGGGAACGAACAGCAAGTCCTCTGAATATAGTACTTTTTCTCTGTATTTTGGTGTTTTTATGGGCTCCTTTTATTAGTTAGTGTAAAATATTTACGAGACATCATTGGATGGGAATTTGGACACTTCCCCATGACATCTCAAGGCAAACTGCTAGCTATTA